>NC_091952.1:173436864-173631864 GCF_031021105.1 Erythrolamprus reginae
CCATGTAGGATGCGTGTCTTGGGCTCGCCCCGCCCCGCCCACCCTGCTGTTCTGCCTGACCAGGCTCAGGCGATAATTAACGGTCCAGGAAAGAAGGTCAGACACACACATGCATTGCTAATCAGCAAACATGTATTTAAATGTAAAAGAAAAGGCTAAAGAAAACGGTCCTTATTTTCAGGAGTAAAACACAGTTCGAGGCGAAAATTCAGATAGCTACAAAATTCATGAAAAAGCAAACAAATACAAAAGTCACGTAGCAGGAACGTTCTAGCAGTTCTCTGAATTTTCAAAGTGCGAGCAGCAGCTAGTCCCAGAGTTTTCAACTCCCACTTGCCTGACAATTCTGAGTTGAAATCCAAAGGCACAGAGCAGAAGCTTCAAAGCAGGAACAACAACGCCACATAAACCACACAGATAAACATCCACAGTTTGCCTCTGCCTCTGTTCTCTTTTATAACTGTAGCCCTCATTATGGGAACCACACCCAGCCCTCATTCTGTAGACCACACCCAAACACAGGTGACACCATAATCACTGGTGATAATCCCTTAATTGAGCCCTCCTTTGCATTGCTCTAAGGCTATGCATATTATCTGTTCTGCATCCAAATCCAAAGAAGAGAGGCTATCGGACGGGCTGCCTACTAAATCCCCTGGGCTGTCTGCCAGGTCTTGTGGTCTGTCTGCCAACTCCTCTGAACCATCTGCCTCATCCTCTGGGCTGTCTGCCACGTTTTCCTGGCTGTCAGCCAGGCTTTCACAATCACTTTGTGACGCATCTCTCACATATATGGGGGCAACAGTTGGCCCACGCCCAAACGCAACACCTGCCAACCCCAAATTGTGCCTCATCTTGAGACATGTGTCCTACCTGACACAGGTGCCAATACCTCCATTGTATTCCTCAGAGTTGTGTCCAGGGCAGCCCATTCTAAAAGAAAACATCTCGAGAGTTTGAGAAGTTTGATAGAACTCACGAGACTTTTTCTTTTAGAATGGGCTGCCCGGGACACAATGCTGAGGAATGCAACGGAGGTACTAGTACAAGTATCAGATAGGATGCACATCCTACTCCCTGTGGCAAAATAGCACAATCCCTGGGGTCACGTCCCCCCCCCACGGCATTGCTCTACACCTTCCAATGGGGGGGGGGGGCGCACCCCACTCTTTGAGGAACACTGATTTAGTGACAGAAATTAAGTTCCAACCACCATTGTTAAGTGAGAAAGTGTGATTAAGTTGTACATAATAATAAAGTTTAAAGAAGAGAAAGACTCACTATATATGATACCATTTTATTCATCCTTACTTAACAGAGCCGGGGTGGCGCAGCAGGTAGAGTGCTGTACTGCAGGCCACTGAAGCTGACTGTAGATCTGCAGGCCAGCGGTTCAAATCTCATCACCGGCTCAAGGTTGACTCAGCCTTCCATCCTTCCGAGGTGGGTAAAATGAGGACCCGGATTGTGGGAACAATAGGCTAGCTCTGTTAAAAAGTGCTGTTGCTAACATGTTGCAAGCCGCCCTGAGTCTAAGGAGAAGGGCGGCATAAAAATCAAATAAATGAATGAATGAATGAATGAATGAATGAATGAATGAATGAATGAATGAATAAATAAATAATACTTTAGGGAAACAAAACAGCTACAGCAAATGAATGAATTCCATCAGCTCCACAATATATCCCATGGGTTTAAAAGTGCACGAAAGCGACAGTCGTGAAAAATAACTTGCCATGTCAGCCTTCTTTTTAAGAAATCTAGCAGAGTTACGTTTGATTTGGGTATCTATTTTGCCCAGATTTTTTTCAGTACTCAGGCATGCCTAACAGACCCTAAGAAGCAGTGACAATCTTGGTGAGTTAGGGAGGAGATGATACTAGCGTACAAAATTACAGAGAGAAAGAAGAGAGGGAGAATTTTTATTTCCCTCTTTTAGAGCCATCATCAAACGAAGCTAAACTGTCAATGATCCATACAGAGTATAATTAAACTGTGAAATATACCGCCGCACTTGTTAGGAAGACCACTGATTTTTGTCGCTTTAAAAGAGATTAGGGAAATCAATACTAGATGAAACTGTTAATGGCTTATAATCATCCTAATGGTAACCTTCAGACTCAGAAACAGCAGACTTCTCTGTATATATGAATGGGAGGGCAGTTGTAATAGTAATCTTATTTTCAGGGCCACTGGATTCATTAGTAGGGCTCTATGCCTGTTTCGAAAACGACTAAGAAAAGCTGCAAAAGAGCAAATGTTGCAACTTTTTAAAGAAGACGTAAATCTATTTTATAGGCTTGTGTACCACTTGATTTTATTTAAAAGCTCCTTTTGTAAAAGCAACTACATCTTTAATGTGATCCTTAAGCAGCTGCATTTTTTTTAGAAGCTCATTGTCAGGCTGAAGCCATTGTTTGAGCTAGAGACCTTGGCCTACCGCTATTAGAGTACTACTGTGAGAATTGGGAGGGGTGGTTGCAATAGGGGAAAGAGACTAGCCACAACAAATTCCGGTCTTGAAAATCCAAGGTCATCCTTTGTTCAGCAGCAGCGGAAGTACCAAGGACGTCCATGGATGTGCAGACACCTGGACTGGTCCACATGATGAACCTGCAGGTGAGAGGATGCGGGGTGAACCTTAAACTGAGTGGGGAACTGTAGGAAAAGTTAGTACAGTTTGCCTACAGTTCGTAACCAATGTGCCTCTGACAATAAATTGACACTTGGAAGAAAGCCAAGGTTTGGATTTATTTCTCAGATGTTATTTGGAATACTGACACTCATTAGGAAGCCTGCAAACACACACACACGCACACGCACACACACACACACAAGAACCTCCCTGATTTTGGGACCTCCTCTTCTCAATTGTTTTTGAAAGACTCATAGTTTTATCAGTCAGTAGATCCTTATAAAATATGTTCAACATGGTGTGCAACACATATTTGCATAAATACCCCTTCTTGGGGGGTGGTTGAGAGAGCTGCATCCTTTTCGAAAAATAATTTCACAGGTTTTCCCAAATTATATACAGAGACAGACAGACAGACAAGATGGTCACAAAAATGGGGGAGGGATGGACAGATGGACAGACAGACCCATACCATTAGGTGGAACTACCAGCAAAACAACACAGCCATGCATGGAATCCCACATAGGCTCAACATGAGAGTAGGGGTGAAATGCTCCCGGTTCGTGAGGCTCCGCCCACCTGTCCGGAAGCCGCCATTTGGGTTCTTTTACCCTCTGAGCATGCGCAAAGCATTCTGTGCCTATGCAGAGGGTAAAAGAACCCAAATGGCGGCGTCTGGGAAGGTGGGTGGAGCCTCACGCTCCCTCTGCAACTGGCTTTCCAATGATTGACAGCCACAAATAAACTGGGAGCATTTCACCCCTGCACGAGAGCCTTCAAAGGAACTTCATCAGTCTCCTTTGAGAATGTGTCTCCTCGATGGTTTGATGCCACTACATACTGCAAAGCACCTCTTTAAGAGTTTTGCAAAACCCTACATTTTTATTATATACCCTGTTTACCCGAAAACAAGTCACCCCCAAAAGTAAGACATGGGAGAGGTTTCATACGATTGCCTAATATAAGGCATCCCCTGAAAGTAAGATGTAGGAGACGTTTCATTTCGCAGTATTCCCGAACAGAACATATATAACACTGCTGTCCATAAATTGCATCGCAAAACGCTGCATCAATCAGATTTAAAACACATCCAATATGCATCCAACATGCAGCTGCATGTTTGGATGCGTTTTTGCTGCAGCAGGATACAGGATACAATTCATTGGGAAAAAAATAAGACATCCCCTGAAAATAAGACGTAGCACATCTTTGGGAGCAAAAATTAATATAAGACGCTGTCTTATTTTCAGGAAAACACGGTAGCTATATTCCAGAATCAAGTTGTTTTTATTGAAGAAACCAACAGCTTAATTATAACTGAGAACAAGGGATGGTATTTGAACATTTCAGTTCGGGCTTAGAGAGGCAAGGATTAGGTGAGTCAGGTAGATAAGCAAAAAGAGATGACTCAAAATTGCTTCCATCTAAGCAGCTGGTCAAGCAGGAGAGAGGCAGCTGAGAAATTCAAGCAGGTCATAAGCAGAGCAAGATTAAGCTCTGGCATCTCTAATTAGGACTGGAAGAAAACACTCCCCCAGTGTACAGTTTGTGTATTATTTGAAATTCACAGTCCTTCGTTGAAAAAACAAGTAGAATCCATGATTCAGAAGGCTGTTGCATACATCCATCATGTCTCCTAACATCACCAGGTGAGAAAGCTCAACTGATGGCCATTCATTCCATACCCCCACCCCCCCACTGCCCTCTCTAAATGATTTACAGAATCAGCATATTGCTCCCAACAATCTGGATCCTCATTTTACCCACCTCGGAAGGATGGAAGGCTGAGTCAACCTTGAGCCGGTGGTGAGATTTGAACTGTTGAACTACAGCAAGCGGTTAGCTGAAGTAGCCTGCAGCGCTGCACTCTAACCACTGCACCACCCTGGCTCTAATTAGGGACACATTGCAGTACACATATGTAACATTTCATGACCTGAAATGGATGCCAGTGGTCTTCCAGGTACAGCCCACACAACACAAAGGACGCATTGCCGTGATAAAATGATTGATAAAAAGTCTGATGCTTTTTAATATATTGAACTGGTTTTCTCCAAATAACAAGAACTTGGATGTAATTGTGGTTATTTTTATGCTCTTTCCAGTATCTCCTCTATGTCCTTTCACAACAATATTCTTATAATGTTTACCTTCCTACATTGCCTGCAGAACAGATACAGATTAGGCTGTATATCTGAATTTATTTTATTTTTTCCCCTCTTGTCAGAGCTTGTAAATATAGCTGAACTCATGAGTAACTGAATCATGAATGTGATCTTTCCAAGCCACAAGCTGGGGAACTATTACATGAACTTCAGAAAATTCAATCTGGCAGCCTTGAAAAAGAATAATCAAGATGATGAAAGAGAGACATGCTGTTAGGAACAGAGTTCAAATATTTTGCATTGCTAGGCTGAAATAAGCATTTCAATTACTTTTCACACATATAATTAGATGTCTTTAATATAGAATTCACTGGCCAGTGCTGTTCTAGCAAAATGTTCAGGAAATGTAGGGAAAAAAACCACCTTAAAATCTGCTGTACAAAAATAGAATTTGTCTTAGTACAGATTGGAATCTTTAATATTTAAATTATAGCCAAAGTACGTTTTTAACAGAAAATTAATGTTTTAAATAATATTTTATACCAACTTTATTTAGAACTAGTTTAATCTAAAGCTTCTGGTTGATGAAAATATACTCCACGTTTATGCCCTAATAAGCTTTATAATATAAAATTGTGATTTTATTTTGTATGTGTCTATATTAACGTAGCTAAATTTAATCTAATCTCAGGAAATTTCATCAAGATTTCCTTGTTTCTTAGCCTTAGTAGTTTGTCTTCTAATGTTAATAGTCACATCTGCTGTGTAAAATTTTCTGGTTTTTTAAAAAAAAAGTCTTCTGAAATGGAAGATTTTTGTTTCTAGAAACTGTCTGGAAAGAACAAGGTTTCATATGTTGTAGATATCATTGTGACAAAATGAGATTATGGATTTTGATAGATGTGTCTCACTTACCTTTGCCAGCGGTTCGCATCACAATGTTTTGCATGCGTGTTCACGCTCTGTTCACACAATCACGTTCCCTTGTGCAATTTGGCTTCCACACATGCTCAGTAGCTGGAATCCGCCTAAAACACAATTTAGGAGCTGATCAGCTGTGCTTTGGGCAAAGGTATAAAGGTCAGTTTAAATCTAGGGGTGGGGAGGAGGAGCCTCCTATAAGCAGCAGAGCAGGAAAAACCTTCAAAACAGTGAAAAATTCGCCAAAAAAAAAAAAGAGATGGCGGTGCCCAGGGACTGACATTGACCAAACCGGATCTGTGACACCATCGTCATATCTAGCCGGAACTGAGAGGAACCCATTCCTGATGTGTCTACTCAAAAGTAATTGCAATAATGAGATCCAGATAAAGACAAACACAAATACACAGGGGTTATATTAACAATCTTTAGGAAACCTTATTAGATGTTCTTCATTAGAACTAGAAATTATTAATTTATTCATTCAAATTTACTGGCTGACCAACTCAATGGACTCTTAAGAGCCGGCCTATTAAGTGTAGTAGTACATATTTGTGAATAGTCAGGCATTGGATTCCTCTCAAAGATCCAAAAATGTATAATAGCAGCCCATTTACATAAAATGCAGTCAGTCTGTGCCCATCTAGATCAGTGTTTCCCAACCTTGACTGGCTGGGGAATTCTGGGAGTTAAAGTCCAGATATCTTCAAGTTGCCAAGGTTGGGAAACACTGATCTAGATTTTATTTATTTATTTTTATTTTTATTTATTTATTTAGTCCAATACATAATACACATTGAAGAGAATAGATATGTAGTAATATAACTAAAGAAACGAATAGGAGAAAAGATCTAAAAGTATAGGTGAACATATTTGAAAGGAAGAAAAGATAAATGAGATAAGGAGAGACAATTGGACAGGGGATGGAAGGCACACTGGTGCACTTATGAATGCCCCTTACTGACCTCTAAGGAACCTGGAGAGGTCAATCGTGGATAGTCTAAGGGGAAAATGTTGGGGGTTAGGGGTTGACACTACTGAGTCAGGTAATGAGTTCCATACTTTGACAACTCGGTTGCTGAAGTCATATTTTTTACAGTCAAGTTTGGAGCGGTTAATATTAAGTTTGAATCTGTTGCATGCTCTTGTGTTGTTGCGATTGAAGCTGAAGTAGTCATTGAAAGGCAGAATGTTGCAGCAAATGATGTGGAATTACAATTCCAAGCATCCCTAAATACTGATTATATTGGCTAAATTTGAAGGACCTCTTATGAAGGTGCCCTGCTTTTGTTAAAATGTAAGTTTTCTCTTGTTTATATATTGTGTTAATAGCAGCCAATTAGGAGAAAGTGAGTTCTTTAGGAGTCTTGGACAACAAGCTAAGACCAGAACAAAATGTCAAAAAGAATCTCATTGAGAATTACAGAGAAATATATATCTCATTCCTGTCATTTCAGTTTATCAGTAATCCCCAATGTGCTACCAGACAAGTTCCTGGAACTGGCCAACAGTTATGCAATTCCTTTTCTTCCAGGATTTTAGGTTTATTCTGAGGTTAAAGCTACCTGGGGGCTTTTGCCGCCATTCCTAAGAGACAGGAGGTACAGACAAATAATATGTGAAGATCACATCTTATCAGAGACTTGGTCATAACTTCAGACAGTAGACTTTTTATGAGAGATTTTTAAGCAAGATGGTATCCCTAGATACCAATGCGGTATCTCTGGTCGGTAACTTGGAAACACAAATAATTGACTTTCTGCCAAAAATAAGGCATCATTTCTAGCAGAAGAAACCTAGGGATAGTTTGATATCTCCAATCAATAATCTAGGAACCCAAATAAGTGACCCTCTGCTAAAAATATTTATGTGGGAATCATTGTGTTTTTAGAGTGTGGCCATTGCTCTTGAACCTAGCTCTTCCCAAGAAGTTAAATTAGATTACATGCTGGTTTTGTTTTAATTATTACAACTAGGAACACAGATAAAGCCCTATAAAACCCTTCATGGCATTGGACCAGAATATCTCCGAGACCGCCTTCTGCCGCACAAATCCCAGCGACCAGTTAGGTCCCATAGAGTTGGCCTTCTCCGGGTCCTGTCGCCTAAACAATGTGGTCTGACGGGACCCAGGGGAAGAGTCTTCTCTGTGGTGGCCCCGAGCCTCTGGAACCAACTCCCCCCGGAGATTAGGATTGCCCTCACCCTCTTGCCTTTCGCAAACTCCTTAAAACCCACCTCTGCCGTCAGGCATGGGGGAATTGAGACATCTCCCCCAGGCTTATATAGTTGTATGGTATGCTTGTGTTGTATGTTTTTAAAATAATGGAGTTTTAAATATTTTCTTTTAAAATATTAGATTTGTTCATTGTACACTGTTTTATTATTGTTGTGAGCCGCCCCGAGTCTGCGGAGAGGGGTGGCATACAAATCTAATAAATAATAATAATAAATAATAACACACATAAAAGACTCACAGATAAGAGTGGATTACAATACAATGATGTCATCTGTAAAGCTTGCTAAGTAACCTTTTCTAAGCATGCGTGATGTCATATTTTTAAAGCAGTCCAGATCAGGAGACGCACCACACATACCATAGGCTACAGTAACAGACTTCTGCAAATCTGAGACCAAGCGAGTCTGGGATGAGTCATTCGGGGTCTCTTATTAATGTTACTTCCCTATTCAAAGAAAAGAAATTTTAAAAATTCTTCTGCCCTCTTTGTTTACATAATTGTTTCCGAATATTTATTTCAAGACTTTCTCCCTGGCTCTCTCTGTAAGTACTTTAGAAGGGTTAGAATTAAAAATGTATTGCCTATGCTGGCTAAATAACTCTTGCTAAACAAATATTTCTTATGTATTCCAGGGCAGGAAAGTCGATGCCTGGGGAGGGTAAAAACAGCTTCCTCATTCCCCCAGAGGCCCTCTGGAGGCCAGAAATGGCTTGTTCCTCAACTACTGGTGTGCCCAGTAGGCTTGTGTTTTGCCCTCCAAAGGCTTCCCTGGATCTGGGGGACGTAAAAACACCCTCCCCCATCCCTCCAGAGGCTCTCTGGAAGCCAAAATGCCCTCCCAGAGCCTCTGTGTGAACCAAAAATCAGCTGGCTGGCACACACATGTATGTTGGAGCTGAGCTAGGACAACAGCTCACGTGCCAGCAGATATGACTCCGTGTGCCACCTGTAGCACCCATGTCATAGGTTTGCCATCACTGATCTAGGGATATCCTTGCCAGGTGCCTCTTTCTATAAAGAAGAATCAACTACTTGCCTTGGTCTGGGTTCTACTTATTTAGATAGAGCTATGGCCAAGAAGTGATTGATTGATTGATTGTTACACAGAGAGATGAAGATGCTCAGTTGACTAAGAATTTTTAGCTGGAATATTTGTTTGAGGGATGTTTATGCAAGATTTTTCTAATCGGGCTAACAGAATCATATCTGGACATGCGAGATATAAATCAAAGACTGTTAGCTAGGAAGATTATTGTAAATCAAAGTGGTGGGTGCCTTTTGATTGAGAATGACGAAGAGATTGTTAGATTTGTTAAGAGAGGGGAAAGGGAGAGAGGGAGAAGGAGAGGGAGAGGTTTTTTTTATTTGGCCAACTAGTCAAATTGTTAGATATCTTTCTCTGAAGTTTTGGTCTCTCTAGTCATAGTTCATAAATGACTTTCTATTTTCCTGGGAAACTGCAGAAGAGATAGTTGAAAAGATGGCTAAAGTGGTAATAATGGGGAAAATGATGAATACAATCAAGCACTGGTGTAAATTCTTGACCAAACCTACTCAGTGGCAATAAGAGTAGTGAAGCAACAGCACTTCTCCTGGTTCGTGACCAGGTGCTCCACTCAGAGTGAGTTAAACCTTAAAAGGAAAAAAACAGATATAACAAGGTGTCTGCAAGTTATTACATTGCCTTGCACATTTTCATGTGGATGAAATCTGTGATATTTATTTTTGTTTGGATGTTACTTTGCCAGTGTAAAGTAGGTGAGCAAGGAGATTATGATTTGTATTATGATTTGGGATTCCTTTGAGCAAGGAGATAGGGTTCTCTCTGGCATGAGCTTTGCCATCTGTAAGTTTGATCCATGTCTCTCATAGCTCCTTTCGGCAACTGGACAGACCATCAGCAGCTATATTTAGGACATGCTCAAAGCCAATGTCTCAGAAAAACATTATTTATCCTGTCCTGAAAAAGTCATTTCTCAATTTGGCCATCTTTGTTGACTTTTATCCTGTCCTAACTTCCCCTTTGGCGGTTAGAGGAACTGATAGCTGGTATACTTTACAAGTCTGCGGAGAGGGACGGCATACAAATAAAATAAAATAAAATAAAATAAAATAAAATAAATAAAATAAATAAAATAAAATAAAATAAAATAAAATAAAATAAAATAAATAAAATAAATAAAATAAATAAATAAAATAAAATAAAATAAAATAAAATAAAATAAAATAAAATAAAATAAAATAAAATAAAATAAAATAAAATAAAATAAAATAAAATAAAATAAAATAAAATAAATAAAATAAATAAAATAAAATAAAATAAAATAAAATAAAATAATAAATAAAATAAAATAAAATAAAATAAATAAAATATATAATATAATATAATATAATAAAATAATAACATAACATAACATAACATAACATAAAATAATAGAATAAAATAAAATATAATAAAATAATAAAATAAAATAAAATAAAATAAATAAAAATAAATAAATAAATAAAATAAAAAATAAAAAATAAAAAAAATAAAAATTTAAACGTTTGAATGATTGATGTATGTATGGCTTTTAAGGATTATTAATATATTGAACTGTAAATAGGTGTAATTAGGTAACACAAAAACTGGATTTGGAAGAGTGTGAAATCAAAGTGTAATGTTATTATTATGCTTATATAAAATATGAAAAGGCAAAAGTAAAATACTGTGGATGAATAAAAAATGCAGCTAGAAAATATTGCCCCGATCAGATGTCAACAACCTGCAGTTAGCTCAACTTGACAAAAATGGGAGGAGTGTGTAATACAAATAGAAAAACCAATATAATTGTCGTTGCATGTTCTCGGAAGAGTTCTGGTTTTAACCCTGATGCCTGACAAAGACATGGCTACCAGTTTGACATCTGGAGAGTAATTTACTCAGAGTTATGATCGAGTTAGTACTACAGTTCAACTAATTTCTATTAAGGGATTAAAGGAGATATAATCGCGCAGAGCAACCAAAGATAAAAATAAGTTAATATGTTAAGTGAGCATAACAGAACATCATATTGGTTCCAATGTTTCACTTGAGACAAGGAGATTCAACAATACCATAATTATATTGCACATTGAAGTAGCTCACTTAATCCACTAGTGATCATTTTCCTGAAAACCCTAGAAAGGCTACCAAGAATGTAGTTGTTGCAGTTGTAACAAGAGTTCTTGGCAGTGCTAATGAATTATATCTTTCCCATTTTGTGGTGAAATGTCTGTGCCCAAGTAAAATCTAACTAATCTTGGCATTAATCTGTGGCAGCTTTTACAAAATTCGTTGATGTGATGATCTTGAGAAAGTCACTAACAATAAGCCTTCCCATGAATTCGGTACTAAACATATGCATGCAGTTGACATTGCTAAAATAATTAAATGAGCATCTGAGGGATCTTCCTTATGGTCATTTTAATATGCATTCCACTAGTCTTTAAGTTGCCAGAAAAATATACAGGCATATTTTGTCCTCCCATGACAGCTGAGTCTAATCTGCCTTAGTAACAATGCCTGTGAGGGATCTTATCTTTATAGTTTCACTCCTGAACAATTTAACAGCAGCAACTTCCTTCACTTGGCAAAAAGAGGAAATTGGCAGTTCTCTTCACTATTGTTCTGTCGGGCTCTTTGGTAGACTGGGTGAGTAGCCAAAGTGAACAGTAGTCAGAAGGAGCCCATTAAATGTACCTAATGGCATTAGAGTAAGCAAAATTGAATTGTTTCCCTCCCAAAGTAATAAATACAACCAGGCAACCTGTGCACCATTAGGTCATTGCTTTAAGTTATTTCCTTACGTAAACAAAAAAAACAGAATTCCACAGGTGGGCAAAAAAGCCTGTGGGTGCTTTTCTGCCCACCTGTGGTTTCTGACTTCTTGCCAGCTTCCCCATTGAATTTTCTTGTGGAACACTAGCATGAAGCATCATTTATTTATTTATATTTTATTTATTTATTTATTGTTAGAGTTGAAAGGGACGATGAAGGCCATCGAGTTCAACCCCCTGCCCAAGCAGGAATCCTATAGCACACCAGTCAAGTGGCAGTTCAATCTTCTCTTTAAAATGTCCAGAGTGTTGGAGTTCACAACGTCCGCTGGTAGGTTGTTCCATTGGTTGATCGCTCTGACCGTCAGGAAGTTCCTCCTTATCTCCATGTTGAATCTCTCCTTGGTCAGCTTCCAGACGTTGTTCCTCGTCCGGCCCTCTGGTGCCCTGAAGAATAAAGTGATCCCCTCCTCTCTGTGAAATCCCCTCGTATACTTGTTGTTGTGGTTCAGCCTGAGGCAGATCAAAGACCAGCTGCGTCTCTGCTGGCTCCATGCCCGGAGGAGGATGACAGCGAAGAGGAGGGGTCTGGGCAGTCAGACGGGGGAGAGTACAGTCAGGAATGTGACGAGGAAGAACAGCATGGGAGCCCCGGGGAGGGGCTCTCCCCAGCCAGTAGCTTGGAGTCTTTGTAGTCATTAGGTGACGAAGCACAAGCTGTCATTAACATACGACAGAGACGTCTAGATCAAAGGAAGGATCAATTGAAGAAATATTATCAGCATTAAATAAGGAACACCAGGGCTTGGGTGTGGTCCTCATTAGCAGGGAAGGGTTTATAAGGCAGGCAAACGCTTGAAGCCGTGTGGAATGTTATCAGTTTGCAGTTACTGTAACCTGCATTGTTTCTCGGAGTTTCTGTTCCTGGCTCGTGGCCCAGCACTCTTGAAGTCCTGTGGGAGGTGTATGTCTGTTATCTACAGCCTCGCCTTGGCAGCAAGAATCCTATATTGATGCATGGACAATTGCCTTCGTGTATATATTTGGAGTTCCAGTGTTTTCCTGCTTTGCAAGGACATTTTCTATTAGCTTCGTTTCTCTTGAACATTATAAAACTGTATTTGAATTCTACCGGTGTGTCTGGCTTATCTTTTTGGGTTGATCATAGCTTCCAGAGTGACCCAGACAAAACACTTGTAGACTGCTATCATGTCCGCTCTGGCCCTCCTTTTCTCTAGGCTATCCATGCCCAGTTCCCTCAGTCTCTCTTCGTAAGTCTTGGTTTCCAATCCCTTAATCATCTTGGTTGCTGTTTTTTGCACCTTCTCCAGAGTTTCAATGTCTCTTTTGAAGTGTGGTGACCAGAACTGAATACAGTTCTCCAGGTGTGGTCAGACCAGGGCGTAGTAGAGTGGTATTAAGACTTCCCTGGTCTTGGAGTGTATTCCCATGTTGATGCAGCTTAGGATTGTGTTGGCGTGCATCAGAAATCTTCCTTTCTTCCTTTCTCCTCTCCTTTTTCCCCCCTTTCCCTTCCGGCTGCTGCTGGATGGGGGAAGGAGTGGGGCTACCTTTGAAGAGTGTTCGGAAACTTCAGATCATGCAAAATGCAGCTGCAAGAGCAATCATGGGCTTCCCTAAGTATGCCCATGTTACACCAACACTCCGCAGTCTGCATTGGTTGCCAAGCAGTTTCCGGTCACAATTCAAAGTGTTGGTCATGACCTATAAAGCCCTTCATGGCATTGGGCCAGAATATCTCCGAGACCACCTTCTGCCGCACGAATCCCAGCGACCGGTTAGGTCCCACATAGTTGGCCTTCTCCGGATCCTGTCGACTAAACAATGTCATCTGGCGGGACCCAGGGGAAGAGCCTTCTCTGTGGCGGCCCTGACCCTCTGGAACCAGCTCCCCCCAGAGATTAGAATTGCCCCCACCCTCCTTGTCTTTCATAAACGTCTTATAACCCACCTCTGCCGCCAGGCATGGGGGAACTGAGACATCTCCCCCTGGCCTATACAGTTTATGCATGGTATGCTTGTGTGTATGTTTTCTTTTTAATAAGGGGCTTTTAATGACTTTCAATTATTAGATTTGTTATATATTGTGTTATAATTGTTGTGAGCCATCCCGAGTGTAGGGAGAGGGGTGGCATACAAATCTAATAAATTGAATTGAATTGAATTAAATTGAATTTAGTAATCGAGTGGTTGGTGCATGGAACTCACTACCAGACTCTGTAGTGTCATCTCCTAACCCCCAAAAAATTACCCTTAGAGGTCCACTGTTGACCTCTCCAGATTCATAAGAGGTCAGTAAGGGGCATGCATAAGTGCACCAGCATGCCTTCCGTCCCCTTTCTTATTGTTTCTTTATTTTTTTTTATTTTTTTTATTTTTTTTTCCACTACCATCATATATGTGAATATTATTATTCCTAATGTTTTTCTAATCTTTTATCTCTTTACTGGTGTCGTGTATATAAATATTATTACATCTTCACATACCTCCATTATGAACTAGACTGAATGAATGAATGGCTGAATGAATGAATGAATGAATGAATGACTGAATGAATGAATAAATGTGCCACAGAAGATTTAAGACATCCAGAAGCGAAGTCAATATAAGAACATAACAAATAACTGTTTTTGAAAAACAAAGGCAGGGAAATATTTGTGCAATGTCTAAAAACTAAACAAGCAATGAACGTACCTCCACTTGTAATTTTTAATGTCACCCAGACATTGCTAAAGTAATATAAAACCTGTCTCTATTAAAGATGTATTGCTATAAAAATGCTCTATAAATTCCTAGTGTGGAAATATTTAGTGATTAATACACTTATTAGGTACACCGGTACAAATTCTGGACAAAATGTAACGGAAGGACAAGAGGAAGGTCATATATTCCTTTACAGGAATTGCAGAATTGCCACTATTGCTAAATGCAGGCAAAAAAGAAAAAAGGGGGAAGAATAAAAGTGAAGCAGGTTGGATTAGGTTAAGAAAAAACTCTGAAACATAAATCATATCCAAGGTGACACTGATAGCTTTCAGCAAGTTAAGTAAACAATGAAAGAAAAATCTTTTCAGGCTGATCATTTTCACCCCTTCACTTGTGCTGCACTGAGTAGTAAGTAAGTCCTGAAGTAGATATTTTAATTGTGTTTGCTCAAGCATGAGTTTAATCCTCCTCTCCCCCATGCAGCCAGATAAATCAGAATTCTTGGTCATAGAGAATATTCTACTTAGATGAATGCACATGGATCCTGTTTCAAATCTTCCGATTTTAGAGACATGAAAGAGCGAGGCCAAATATTTCTTTCTCTATACCCAATTTGGATTGTAAGTACAGTGATACCTCGTCTTACAAACCCCTCATCATACAAACTTTTCGAGATACAAACTCGAGGTTTAAGATTTTTTTGCCTCTTCTTCCAAACTATTTTCACCTTACAAACCCAAGCCGCCGCCACTGGGATGCCCCGCCTCCGGACTTCTGTTGCCAGCGAAGCATTCATTTTTGTGCTGCTGGGATTTCCCTGAGGCTCCCCTCCATGGGAAACACCACCTCCGGACTTCTGTGTTTTTGCGATGCTGCAGGGGATCCCAGCAACACAAAAATGGGTGCTCCACTGGCAACGGAAGTCCAGAGGAGGGGTTTCTCAGCGAGGGGAGCCTCAGCGAAATTGCAGCATCACAAAAACACGGAAATACGGAGGTGGGATTTTGAGGACTTCCGTATTTTTGCGATGCTGCAATTTCGCTGAGGCTCCCCTCACTGGAAACCCCACCTCTGGACTTCCGTTGCCAGCGAAGCACCCGTTTTTGCACTGCTGGGATTCCCCTGCTGGGATTCCCCTGCTGGGATTCCCCTGCAGCATCACAAAAACACGGAATTCTGGAGGTGGGGTTTCCCATGGAGGGGAGCCTCATGAGAATCCCAGAAGCACAAAAACAGGCGCTTCGGCTGGCAAAAGGGGTGAGTTTTGGGCTTGCACACATTAATCGCTTTTCCATTGATTCCTATGGGAAACATTGTTTCGTCTTACAAAATTTTACCTTACAAACCTCATTCCGGAACCAGTTAAGTTTGTAAGACAAGGTATCACTGTATTGAGCTTGTTGTAAAACTGAGCTTGTTTGGTCAGGAGTGTCATAATTTCATATTCATTTATTTTGTAAAAGAGGAAATACAATTTAACCCTGCTGTTCTGTTCGGGTCGTATGCGACCCGAAGCCAAGTTTGAGTCCCTGTAAAAAATTTTCCCTGCATATCTGAAACTTGAAATTTCATGCTGGTTCATCATTTCAGGGGTTCTCTCTATGAGAATTTTTTTTGGGGGGTGGGGGGCTTAGTTTTTGCTGGGCAAAAAAAGTTACAAATCTTCTGTTCGGGTCACATACGACCCGGACCGAAAACTCTTCATTTGAAGTGCTTATGTTTGGTCAATTTGAAAACTTTTTTCACTTGGAAAGTAGTCTGAACATTTCTGCACACAATGATATGAAAATTGAAATGAAAAAAGTAAATCTTATTGGTTTATTTTGCGGATATAATGCACGCCCCCCCGTTTTTGTGATTTTTTTTTCAATTTATGGATAGTTTTGCTTGCAAAATGCATTCTATTTTACTAAAGTTGGTGTGGGATTGGTAGCTTGAACATTTCTGAATATAAGAAAAATATAAAGGAACTGAAAAAAATGATTCTTATTGGTTTTTTAATATCAGAAATAAGGCCTCCCCCCCCCCTCGGCTGCTTGCAACCATTTTCACTTTTTATTTTTTTATCCTCCAAATCCGAAATATTCTTTAAAATCTTAGGCATTCATTTACTCAATTTAACAATGCTGATCATCAAAAAATATTTTTGGGGTGGTGGCTAATTGTTTTCTGGGCAAAAAAAAATCATAACTTCGAGTCTGTTTCTGTTCGTATATGACCGGACCAAAAATAATTTTTTTAGGTACTTGAATTTGATCTTTTTGAAAACTTTTTCAACTGGAAAACTAGTTTGAACATTTATGAACATAATGATATGAAAATTGAACTGGAAAAATTGAGACTTATATTTTTATTTTGATCAAAAAGCCCCTCCCCCCCCATCCTTTTTTAATTTCGTGTCAATTTCTATTTTTTTAAGGCTACAAATCCCTAAGGAATTTCCCCCCAAAAGGTTTGATATACTAAATTGAACATTTCTGAATATAAGAAAAATATAAATGAACTGAAAAAAATGGTTCTTATTGGTTTATTTTTGCCACAAAAAGGCCACCCCCCACCCCCGGCCTTGCTATGTGCCATTATTGTCACTGTTTATACATATTTGTCTAGAAATATTTGGAATATCCTTTTGAAAATCAACCACATTGTAGCCAGAGGACTAATTTTATGAAACAAATCCATTTTACTAAAAAAAAGTATGTAAGTTTGAAATTAACAGCATAATTTTTATATAAATTGAAATAATTGAACACGGGGGGAGGCATACATTTATGTGCAAAATAAACCAATATGCATCAATTTTTCCAGTTCAATTTTCATATCATTATGTTCAGAAATGTTCAAGCTACCAATCCCACACAAACTTTAGTAAAATAGAATGTATTTTGCTAGCAAAACTATCCATAAAGTGAAGACTATTTTAAAAAAACGGGGGGGCATGCATTTCATCAACAAAATAAACCAATATGCATCAATTTTTCAAGTTCAATTTTCATATCATTATGTTCAGAAATGTTCAAGCTACCAATCCCATACCAACTTTAGTAAAATAGAATGCATTTTGCAAGCAAAACTATCCATAAATTGAAAATAATTTCACAAAAATGGGGGGGGCGTGCATTATATCCGCAAAATAAACCAATAAGATTTACTTTTTTCATTTCAATTTTCATATCATTGTGTGCAGAAATGTTCAGACTGCTTTCCAAGTGAAAAAAGCTTTCAAAAAGACCAAACATAAGCACTGCAAATGAAGAGTTTTCGGTCCGGGTCAGGGTGACCCGGGAACAGAAGATTTGTTACTTTTCTTAAACAGAACAGCAGGGTTAAAACAGTTTAAAATGCCTCAGTAACAATAACCTGCTACTAGTAGTCCTCCACTTACAACATGTACTGACCCAAGATACAATGGCACTGGAAAAAAATGACTTATATCTATTTTTCACACTTACGACCCTTGCAGCATCCCCCCCCTCCATGGTCATGTGGTTTACGTTCAGAAACTGGTTCATATTTATGACAGTTGCAGTGTCTCGGGATTATGTACGGGACCGTCTTCTGCTGCACGCTTCCCCGCAACCAATGAGGGCCCACAGAGTTGGCATTTTCAGGGTCTTGTTGGCTAGACAGCTAGCAACCCAATACTGGTTGTATGTAATAGAAAGGGGATGTTGAGCAGAAATCAGAGGCTGTCAAATCCTGTTTGAAAGAATGGGACCTGGCAACTTCTTCTAACAACTGCTGGGGTCAACCTTGGGCCCAGAAGATGAAAATAGTTATGAGGTAATTGCTAACATTTTCTTTCTGAGTAAGAAGCCTAAGTGGTTCCTTTGTAGCTTCAGGTCCATTTAGCTGAAACTACAGCCATTTCAATCCAATTTCAGGCCTAGCTTTGGAAAAGAAACTGCCTTGATCACATTCTGAAATGAAACTGTCTTTGAGAAGAGAGCGAGAGTGCTGCCCTGTTTATTCCTTTGGACCTATCAGTGGGCTTTCAGAACACATCAACAATAGTTTCTTCTGGATAAATGAATGACAAATGGGAGAAATATGGTTCCATTCCTATTTGGAGAGCATACTTGGATGTCTCTTGATTTTTCCCTAATTAGGATTTCTCCCAGTAGACCAGACAACATAACTGACAAAATATGCGAGGAATTATAGTTTAGAATTTGGAGGGACACAATTTGCACTATCGTAAGGCCTTCCTTGCATTTAGAAACTACTACTACTACTACTACTACTACTACTACTACTACTACTACTACTAACAACAACAACAACAACAACAACAACAACAATAATCGTGGTGACCAAAACTGAATGCAATATTCCAAGTGTGGCCTTACCAAGGCCTTATAAAGTGGTAATAACATTTCACATGATCTTGATTCTATCTCTCTGTTTATGCAGCCTAGAACTGTGTTGGCTTTTTGGGCAGCCGTTGCACACTGCTGGCTCATATTTAAATGGTTGTCCACTAGGACTCCCAAGGTCCCTTTCACCGTTACTACTGTTGAGCATATACTGTACCTGTGCATTTTGGTTTTCTTGCCTAAATGTAGAACCTTACTATTTTCACCATTGAATTTCTTTTTGTTAGATTTTGCCTAATGTTCAAGTTTGTCAAGATCCTTCTGTATTTTGAGCTTATCTTCTGGAGCGTTGGCTATTCCTGCTGTAAAGACTGTAAAGAATTGTAAAAAAACTGTGAAGAAAGATATGAAGTCCTGAGTTCAGGTCCTTTCAGCATACTTTTAAAGTGTTACTCTGCAAAAATTAAGTATAATTTTAAAAAAACACAACTGTAACAGGCTAAATACAGCAGAGATGGCTCCTACTGGTTGGGATCAATTTTATAGAATAAGTAGTAACTTGGTTAAAGTGATCAGATTATTACCTCGGTAAAGCGGGACACCATTCCAGGGGGGTGGGGAAGAGAATACAGACGGATGGATGGCAGCGTGATCCCAAACTCATGCAGGCTTCAAGCTTGCAAAAAGCACCAATGCTTGGTCAAAACAATTGCTGGGAGAGAGGGGGGGAAAAACTTGGAGGTCGGTTCGGTTGTTCCCCGAACTTACATGAGAGGGAGATTGGCGATTGTTTTTTGGAGCTTCGCCTACTTTCCCGAGTTCGGTGCCTGTGGAGAAGGCAGGAACCGAGCGAGGAGGAGGAGGAGTCAGAGCCACCAGCCCACGCCACTCCATCGGGGAGCACACTCGAAGCCCAGAGCTGCCTCCCCGCAGCCAGACCTTTGGATGTCGGATGTCAGAGGTGGTGCTCCTCCTGGTCAACGTCTCCAAGCCCAAGACTGTCATGGATTGGCCCGACCCTTCCCCTTCACTTAAGGTGACCAGACATCCCATTTTTAAAAAATCAGAACTTTTTGAAAACACCATGGGACATGGGACAAATTGCCCAAAAGTGGGACATCTGGTTACCTTAAACTTGGTGGCCTGGGTCATTGGAACTGGCAGTGACCCAGATCTGCCACATTCCTGAGCCAGTTCTTTCGGCGGCACCATAGACACTACTGTCTTGTTTTTTGCTTCTGCACATGCGCAACGCAATGCATCCCTGAGCAAACCAACATTAACACAATGTGGAACCCACCCCTAAAATACATGTAAGTAATTTGTAGAGGTCCTTTTTGTGGATATAAGGTTCAGACTCTGAGAAGAAGCTGTAGGTCAGGACCAACTGAGAAGCAGTAGGGTCTCTCCCTTATGTTTCATCAGGTAGATTAAGAAGTTGAGGTTTGGTTTGCTTAATGACACATTTCTCAGAGTGTCTGTGATTCAGTCCTATTAGGATAGAATAATCTCTAGATGATCCTGTAGAACGTTCTTGTCTTTCTTCCAATTTTGTGCAAATGTGATTCTTGCTGCTGTTATTATATGTTTTCTAATATTTTCTTTCATTATTCCCAAAATAAATTATTCTGGTCTTATTTCAATTTTTTTCTTCTTTATTTCTTCAATCCAATTTTTAATTTTCCTCCAATATTTATTTGCGTCTGGACATGTCCGCCACATGTGGTAGAATGTCCCTTGTATATAGAACTATTGAACAGTGCAATTATGCAACTTATGGAACAGAGAAAAACAAAAACTTTATTATGTTTTACATAGCACAAGGAAAAATATCACTCATTTCACATAAGCATGTTAAGAAATAAATCAATGGTCTTTATAGTTGGGCTTGCTGATAGGCTAAATCGCAAACATTTTATTAATTAATTAATTAATTAATTAATTAATTAACTAATTCATTCATTCGATTTGTATGCCGCCTCTCTCCGTGGACTCGGGGCGGCATACAAACATGTTTTATATGCCCCAGTGGCTGGATTATATATCATACTAACCAAGCAAATTAAACTACGGCCTAGTACAGACCTGGGCAAGATGCGGCCTGAGGGCCGGATGTGGCCCGCCCGCTGTCTGTGACCGGCCTGTGGAGGTTGGTCCAACTATTTTAGATAAGAACCAGGTGTTCAAGATATAATATTATTATTTATTATTATTATTATTATTATTATTATTATTATTATTTATTAGATTTGTATGCCGCCCCTCTCCGTAGACTCGGGGCAGCTCACAACAATAACAAAGACAATGTAAGAACAAATCTAATAATTTAAAAAACACTAAAAAACCCATTATTAAAAGCAAGCATACACACAAACATACCATGTATAAACTGCATAGACCCGGGGGAGATGTCTCAGTTCCCCCATGCCTGACGGCAGAGATGGGTCTTAAGAACTTTACGAAAGGCAAGGAAGGTGGGGGCAGTTCTGATCTCTGGGGGGAGCTGGTTCCAGAGGGTCGGGGCCGCCACAGAAAAGGCTCTTCTCCTGGGTCCCGCCAAATGACATTATAATATATATAATTAATATATAATATATAATATATAATATATAATATATAATATATAATATATAATATATAATATATAATATATAATATATAATATATAATATATAATATATAATATATAATATATAATATATAATATATAATATATAATATATAATATATAATATATAATATATAATATATAATATATAATATATAATATATAATATATAATATATAATATATAATATATAATATATAATATATAATTAACTCAGTTCTACTAAATAATATACAGTATTAAATTACAGTATTAAAACCATCCCAATGTCTCATGCGGCCCTATGACAAAATTAATTGCCCACCCCTGGCCTAGTAGGTTGTGAGAAGCCAGGCAATAGGAGCCTTCAGAGAGTCCCCTGCTATCATTCAGAAGCTGTTGTGAACGATTCTGCTTGGCTTCCTAAACTAAATATTTGAAGAGAAGCTACAAAGACTGTAAAAGCAATGGGAAAACACAGGTACGTTCCAAACAAAAGATAAAGATATCAGGATCCCTTCAGCCCTCATAGATTTCTATGATTAATTGGAGGCAAGAAAACTGCACAGTAAAAGCTTTTTAGGAAGTGCCCTTAAGCATTCCACAAAGTAATAAATGTCCTCGCTCTTGTTCTCATGTATTGTTAAAATGTATTGGCTTTATTCTAGTTCAACAGCTGTTTTTAATTTGAGTTCTGTATTTTGCCTTAAGTACAGAGTTGGTAGTGTTCTATAAATACAGCAAATAAAAAATGCAGAAGCTTCAGTAGTAAAATGCCTTTGTTCTCTAGTCTGGGAGCATTTTCTATCGACCAGCTTTTCCATTCAATAATTTTCGAATTCTCTTGAAAAACACAGCTGTAATTGATGTAGACAGTTTTGACTGCTTTCATATCTATTCAGACATGAGGATGCTATATGCCTGGACATGTTTATCACTTTGCAAGTCTTGAGGTCACACAGAAGAATTGCTAGCCAATCAGCACTGTCTTGAACAATTGCTGAGATTGATCAACCAATCCGTGTCCGCTTGTCTTCTGGCAACTGAATGATTTATGCTATCTACTTGTTAGATTTAAATCTTGCCTTTTGTTCGGAATCTCAAGGCAGAGATTTAAATCTCTGATTGTCTGTTAAACAGGACTGAGAGTGATTGGCCTGAATTCACTATGGGAGCTTTTATGCTTGAAGGTGGAGTTGCCTGGGTCTCCCTGGAGGAACATCTCAAGTCTACACTTTGCTGGCTCTTATCCTCTCCCTGTAGATTTGTGCCTAAAAATGCACTTATTTCTCTTTTTCCAGGGGTGGGCTGCCAGTTCGGACCAGTTCAGGTGAACCGGTAATTCCGACCAGCAGTTGCACCTACCCACCTGCCCTGGCACTTAGTTTAGAACTAAGACGCCTTAAACAAGATCTAAGTATTGCCTACAAGATCATATGCTGCAACGTCCTGCCTGTCAGCGACTACTTCAGCTTCAACCACAACAACACAAGAGCACACAACAGATTTAAACTTAATATTAACCACTCCAAACTTGACTGTAAAAAATATGACTTCAGTAACCGAGTTGTCGAAGCGTGGAACTCATTACCGGACTCCATAGTGTCATCCACAAACCCCCAACACTTTACCCTTAGATTATCTACGGTTGACCTATCCAGATTCCTAAGAGGTCAGTAAGGGGCGAGTACAAGTGCACTCAAGTGCCTTCCGTCCCCTGTCCTATTGCTCTCCTATATCTCCTATACCTTTCTTCTATTCCTATATCTCTTCTTCTATTCTTTCATTGATATGTTCTATTACTATACCTTCTTTTCTATTCTTTCTTAGATATATTTTGCTATGAGTATCTCCTCTATAAACTTCATCATGTATTTTACTATGTGTATATAGATATATACCCACTGAAACCCTCATTGTGTATTGGACAAAATAAATAAATAAATAAAATAAAATAAATAAATAAATAAACATCCTAAAATATCGCCAATTTTTTGATGTTGTGTGCATGTGCATGCGCTTACATTTTCGGTTCTTGGCGAACCAGTTATGTGATGCTCACCTCTGCCTTTTTCAGAACAGTAACATAGAAACATAGAAGACTGACGGCAGAAAAAGACCTCATGATCCATCTAGTCTGCCCTTATATTATTTCCTGTATTTTATCTTGGGATGGATATATGTTTATCCCAGGCATGTTTAAATTCAGTTACTATGGATTTATCTACCACATCTGCTGGAAGTTTGTTCCAAGGATCTACTACTCTTTCAGTAAAATAATATTTTCTCATGTTGCTTTTGATCTTTCCCCCAACTAACTTCAGATTGTGTCCCCTTGTTCTTGTGTTCACTTTCCTATTAAAAACATTTCCCTCCTGAACCTTATTTAACCCTTTGACATATTTAAATGTTTCGATCATGTCCCCCCTTTTCCTTCTGTCCTCCAGACTATACAGATTGAGTTCATTAAGTCTTTCCTGATACGTTTTATGCTTAAGACCTTCCACCATTCTTGTAGCCTTTGTAGTAACGTCATCCATTGCCGGCATTTTGTTGTGTGGTTTTTGAAGTGACAAATTTACCTAGCTGTCTGGGCTCCTAAAGCTCTGGTACTGGTAGTTCCTCATTCAGTAGTTTTTAAAAATTCACTAAGTGGGAACTATCACACAGTTAAAGACACTGAGCTTGTCAACTGACACCCAAAGTTCGAGACTCCTGTTACTTTCCCCAGCTCCTGTCCACCCAGGAGTTCAAAAGCATGCAAATTTTAGTAGATAAATGGGTATCACTTCTGTGGAGAGAAAACAGTGTACCATGTGCCTTTGCATATAGTTATGCTGGCCATGTGACCACAGAAATGTCCTTGGACAACGCTGGCTCTCTCACCTAAGAAGCAGAAATGGCTACCATTATACTTCCCAGAGACCAATAAGATCGCACAGGATTGGCCTTCTCTGGGTCCTGTCAACTATGCTAGGCAGGTTGGCGGGGCCACGGGGGAGGGCCTTCTTTGTGGCCGCCCCAGCTCTATGGAACCAACTCCTTGCTGATGTCCATACTGCTCCCACCTGCTGGCCTTTCAAAAGGCTACGAAGACCTGGCTTTGCTGGCAGGCCTGGGGGCCATGAATTGTACATATTGAATGATATTGAATGTTTTGATTAGATTGCTGAGTTGGGGGTTTTAACTGGGGTTATTGTTTTAATTTATGCTTGACTTCTTTTTATTGTTAACTGTACTTTTTTATATTGTTGTAAGCTATCCTGAGTCCTTCGGGATTGAGCAGCATAGAAGTCAAACAAACAAACAACCAAACAAACAAAGACTGCAGAGTTGAAACGACTGGACAGGGGAAACTTTTACCTTTACTTTTATTCACCGAGCAAACCACTGCTGCAAAATCACAGAACAGAAGAGGCAGAAAAGTCAGAAATCCTTTTCCATGAGTATATACCTCACCTCAGCAAGCACAAGGCTTGTTTCCTTGCTATATTTAGACAAACCTTGGAATGCTATTTTCAAAACCACGCAGATATCACCAAAAAACCCACCAAATCTCAACTAGCAAATGCTCTGTCCTACACATTGGGAAGAAGAATCTGAACTCCAAATACGAACTGAATAATCAAATTATCAAAGATAATCCCCACTCGGTTAAAGACCTTGGTATACTAATAACAAAAGATTTAAGTGCCAAATCCCACTGCAACAATATAGCCAAGAAGGCTTCAAGAGTTGTAAACCTAATCCTATGTAGCTTCTGCTCTGGCAATCTCACACTAGTTACCAGAGCTTACAAAACTTTTGCCAGACCCATCCTCGAATACAGCTCATCTGTTTGGAACCCATATCGCATCTCAGATATTAACACCCTTGAAAATGTCCAAAGATACTTCACCAGAAGAGGCCTTCACTCCTCCACTCGAAATAGAATACCCTATGAGACTAGACTTTCAATCCTGGGTCTAGAAAGTTTAGAACTAAGACGCCTTAAACAAGATCTAAGTATTGCCCACAAGATCATATGCTGCAACGTCCTGCCTGTCGGCGACTACTTCAGCTTCAACCACAACAACACAAGAGCACACAACAGATTTAAACTTAATATTAACCCCTCCAAACTTGACTGTAAAAATTATGACTTCAGTAACCGAGTTGTCGAAGCATGGAACTCATTACCGGACTCCATAGTGTCATCCCCAAACCCCCAACACTTTACCCTTAGATTATCTACGGTTGACCTAGCCAGATTCCTAAGAGGTCAGTAAGGGGCGAGTACAAGTGCACTCGAGTGCCTTCCGTCCCCTGTCTTATTGCTCTCCTATATCTCCTATACCCTTCTTCTATTCCTATATCTCTTCTTCTATTCTTTCATTGATATGTTCTATTCCTATATCTTCTTTTCTATTATTTCTTAGATATATTTTACTATGAGTATCTCCTCTATAACCATCATCATGTATTTTACTATGTGTATATAGATATATACCCACTAAAACCCTCATTGTGTATTGGACAAAATAAATAAATTAAAAAAATATCGCTGATATCCTGGGATCATACAGAAAATATTTGTAATTAGAAGCCCCATTTATGACATGTGATCACTTCATCCTGCCTCACTTTTGAGATGGAACCCTTTAAAACAAATTCAATAGGTTTATACTGCACAAATCTGGTTGATTCCAGATTGCCATATAAGTTCTTTTAAAGGATCCTTAGAATTATTTTTTGGAAGAACATTCTCCGTCAGGAATTTTTATTCTTCCACCCTCCCAAGCAGCATTTAGCTGTATTGTAAGGATTTTCTGAAAAGAGATTCATCTGGTTAAATCCATGATTTTGTGTCCTTTGTGATTTTATATCCTAATAAAATTAAATCCACAAGCAGCAGAATATGGTCCAAAAATGTTAAGATGGAGGTTATGATGGTATGATTGAAGGCTTGCCTCTTTGGGATGTGTATAAAAAACAGGCAATGTTTTGAAGAAAAAAACTAACCTAGAACTAAGGAAAAATTTCCTGTCATTGAGATCAATTAACCAGTGGAAACAACCTACCTCCAGAAGCTGTGGGTTTTAAAGATATTTGGATAACTTATTGTCTGAAATCATATAGGGTTTTCTTCTTGAGCTATGGGGTTGGACTAGAAGACCTCCAAGGTCCCCTCCAAATCTGTTCTTTACTTCTGATTAAGCATTCTGACCACCATCTTGGCTTTTTCTACATTCCCTGCAGACACCCTGGGGAGTGTTGGAATAACACAGTTTCCACAGTAGCCAAGTCTTAAGGGCCACAGTTATTTACATTCATAAAGCATAGCAGAAATTCTTGCAGTGACAGATAAGGCTGGGTTGACTGTACAAGCCTGGATGCATGAATGATGTAACACAGATGGTTTGCATAGCACATCAAGGCAAAATGCCTGATTTATGTGCATTGCTATTTTACACACTGAAGTATGCAACTCCCTAGCCAAAGTCTTATGCTTAACACTAATTATCTTTATGTATCAGATAAAGTGAAGTACAGTTTACAAAAATGGAGGTCATGTAATACTTTGTTTCCTCTGTTTTCATGAAAATAAAGGACTGTGTCAATACAAAATAACAAGCCAACACATAAAAAAAACAAATTGGAAAATGCGTATACAGAACACTGGGGAGATTTCATTACTGCAAATGTCTATATTCAATAGATATTTAAAACAATATTTATCCAGATAAGACAATATATTATGCTATACTTTATTAATATAGTTAACAAATGGTAGTTAACCCTCATTGAAATTGTTATTCATTTTAGAATTTTGAGGGTTCTTGGTTAATTTTCTAGCTAGAACAATTTCCCAAACTTATAAATACTACTGATCTAACATAATATACTTGAAGTTTTTAGAAATCAACTGAATTATTATTTTGCATTAGAAAATATGTATAGTAAATTGAAAGGATTAATGATCATTTTATCACTTAGCACTTAGAATTTATGGAAAGCAGGTAAATTGCCCTTGCTTGGATAGTCTCCTGGTTGAAAATGATAATATATTTCTCATTCTTTTCCAGTACTATATGGAATATATAATACTTATTAATTTAGGCCCTTTATTTGTCCTTGAATTTCCTCTTTTTTCTCAGTATTTTAGTCAGATCTTCACATTTTATTGTTTATAGTTAGACAAATATTTTGATTATATTCTGTGGATTGAAACAGACATTACTTATCAGGTATGAGTAAACATTTATTGTTTTGTTCTTGTTGAGCTAAAATGTGTTTTTTTTTCTGGTCTATTCTGATTATAAATTTATCTTATTCAATTTAACTAAGTTTGCTGTTGTCATCATTTTTAAATAACTGATTCAACAATCAAACAGTAATATAATATTAATAATAACCAATTAATTAATCACTAAATGATTAATCATAATTGAGTATTTAGTTCTTGTTACATTTCTGATATGTAAAGTTAGAAATTAAATTCAGTGAGTCGGATAATTATTCTCACTAGCATAGACTGATTTTTATACCAAGTGTTCAGATGTACTTAATTTCCAATTTTGAATCCTTCTAGAAAATGGCTGTGTTATTTCTGTAAACAAATATGCACATGCCATTTAAACATTTATTTAACAAATCAACAGCAAATAACTTTATAATACACATATTGATTTTATTTTGAAGTGGGGGACAATTGTTCATATGCAGAATTAAAGTCAGTGAGGGGTCATAAAATGGTTTCAAAACTCTTCAATACTTAGGTTTACACAGGTGTAGAATTCCAATCTGCTTAATTCATAATCATTGGAACAAGATCCCACAGGGGTTAATTCTGCCCAGACAATATTGCAGACAAAAATATCTGCTGTTTATATAATAACAGCATTTAATAATTAATAATCTAATAATTGATTTAATAGTTAATTAAGAATAAAATTAGCAATTTAATTTAAATTAATCAAATAAATATTTAATTTAATAATTATCTTAAGATTTATGAAAATATAGTTTTAATTAGCAAGCAACAATGAAACAAAAATATTAAAATTCATTTATGTGTATTATTATTTTACTCTATTGACGTAATTACTCCAACAGATCAGAGCAATTTTCTGCTAGTCATTGATCAGAATAGCAAACAGTTTCGTAATACGGTTTATAGAATTCAGATGGCAATGCATAAAGAAATTATTAAATTGGGAAAAATAAAGCAGTAATAAAGGTACAAGTGCTAGAATGCTGTAACACAAAATACCTAAGATTGAATCATTAGGCTATAAAATTACATTGCCAAGATATAAAGGAAAACATACTCTGTAGAAAAATATAAAAGAACTTTAGTATAAAATAATATCAAAATTTGGCTATAATTACATCATTTGTTTCTAGCCAGACTATCACAATCTGTTTCATTATCTGTGAAAGTGATAACATCTGTGAAATAAAATCTAGCAGTTTAAAGATCACATATTGATGGTCTAAGAGAAGAAATAAACTGCAAATATAGCATTTATCTCTCCAGCAGGGAACTTACTTAGAACTGGGGTTAGAAATAAGTGAAGAATTTTGTTATAAAATTCGTAGTAGGCTGACATTAGACCCACAGTTTTAACAGCCCCTCTCTGTGAAATGAAATGAATACAGGCCTCTTCCTTCCAATAAGGAATAGAATCAAGAACACATGAAGTGTTAATACCACTTTATAATGCCTTGGTAAATCCACACTTGGAATACTGCATTCAGAAAATATTATTTCACTGAAAGAGTAGTAGATCCTTGGAACAAACTTCCAGCAGACATGGTCGGTAAATCCACAGTAACTGAATTTAAACATGCCTGGGATAAACATATATCCCAGTGACCGATAAGGTCCCACAGTGTTGGCCTTCTCCGGGACCTGTCGACCAAACAATGTCGTTTGGCGGGCCCCATGGGAAGAGCCTTCTCTGTGGCGGCCCCGGCCCTCTGGAACCAACTCCCCCCGGAGATTAGAACTGCCCCCACCCTCCCTGTCTTTCATAAACTACTCAAGACTCATTTATACCGCCAGGCATGGGGGAGTTGAGATAGCTCTTCCCCCTAGCCATTACAAGTTATGCATGGTATGTTTGTGTGTATGTTTGGTTTTATAATAGGGGTTTTTAGTTGTTTTTTATTATTGTTGTTAGCCGCCCTGAGTCTACGGAGAGGGGCAGCATACAAATCCAATAAATTATTATTATTATTATTAATTATTATTATATCTATCCTAAGATAAACTACAGAAATAGTATAAGGGCAGACTAGATGGACCATGAGGTCTTTTTCTGCCATCAATCTTCTATGTTTCTATGTTGTTGTTGTTGTTGTTGTTGTATTGTGCAAACCACCAAACATTTCAGCCACTTTGAATATATGGATTCTTTCTGTCAACAAGGCATCACATTCTCTGCGAAGTTGAGGCTGTTACTGGAAGTAACAATGATATAAGGCAATATGTCTCAACCTGGACAGTTCGAAAATGCATAGATCTTAACTAGTAGAATTCCATAGTCAGCATGCTGATAGGGGAAGTCCACACATCTTTCAAGTAATCAAGATTTAGGAACATCTTCTCTGTGATCATATGTTTTTGATGTTTCCGTGCGACATGGAGGTCTT
Source organism: Erythrolamprus reginae (assembly GCF_031021105.1). Lineage (NCBI taxonomy): Eukaryota > Metazoa > Chordata > Lepidosauria > Squamata > Dipsadidae > Erythrolamprus > Erythrolamprus reginae. Next base: position 173,466,831 of record NC_091952.1, read on the forward strand.
ATTGAGATAACTCATTTTTCAATTGTATTCTGGATATGGATCCATTGCATTAATATAAAGTTGTCATTCTCACACATGGAAAATAACAGTAGCCTGAGAGCAACTTGGGGATATCTGAATAAAAATAAATGTTTATGCAGCCATTTATCTTGACATGAAAAGACATGAAATAAAGACAAACAAGGCCTTGCTTGATCCCTAGAATATTTTTTCCTGGGTTTCTATCCATTTCAGCTTCTAATTAACCTCCTGACCATAAACATGAATCAGGCATTGAAAGCCATTAGCAGGTTCTTATTTTAAGATAATAGCTTACTTATAAAGCCTTGATAGATGCAATTTGTAAGAAAAAGAGCTAAAAGCTACATTTGCTTTGATGAGTGTCTTGATTAAAAAGCCATGTAACATAGAACATCTTTCGGCGACCATTGCCTCCTAGATCAGGGATGTGTCAAATATTTCTTGTCTACATTTTTCACTTGGGCTAATTTAAATGGAACAAAATGACTGTTGTTAATTCAAATTTTGATGTGTATACATTACTAGTAAGGCAATGGGTTAGGATTCTACAATGTAGGCATTACTTTATACTCAACACAGGTTTGATAACATATTTTAAAATTTGTTCATTTGGTTAGGGGGGAAGAATCTGAACAGCTCAACCTTTGATCTTGGCCTTGTGATGATTACAAGGATATTATACAGTACTTGATTTTGCAGCAATTTTTTTAATAAACCAAAAAAGTAACTTCACTAAAAGAAATTGTCCTCCATTTTGGGGGGAAACCAAGTACAATGATACCTCATCTTACAAACGCCTCGTCATACAAACTTTTCGAGATACAAACCCGGGGTTTAAGATTTTTTTGCCTCTTCTTACAAACTATTTTCACCTTACAAACCCACCGCCACCGCTGGGATGCCCCACCTCTGGACTTCTGTTGCCAGTGAAGCACCCGTTTTTGCACTGCTGGGATTCCCCTGAGGCTCCCCTCCATGGGAAACCCCACCTCCAGACTTCTGTGTTTTTGTGATGCTGCAGGGGAATCCCAGCAGCACAAAAACGGGTGCTTCGCTGGCAACAGAAGTCCGGAGGTGGGGTTTCCCAGTGAGGGGAGCCTTACTAAAATCGCAGCATCACAAAAACACAGAGGTCCAGAGGTGGGGTTTCGAGGACTTTGGTGTTTTTGCGATGCTGCGATTTCACTGATGCTCCCTTCGCTGGGAAACCCCACCTCTGGACCTCTGTTGCCAGCGAAGCGCTCGTTTTTGCGATGCTGGGAGTCCCCTGCAGCATCGCAAAAACACAGAAGTCCAGAGGTGGGGTTTCCCATGGAGGGGAGCCTCAGGGGAATCCCAGCAGCGCAAAAACGGGCGCGTCGGCTGGCAAAAGGGGTGAATTTTGGGATTGCACGCATTAATCGCTTTTCCATTGATTCCTATGGGAAACATTGTTTCGTCTTACAAACTTTTCACCTTAAGAACCTCGTCACGGAACCAATTAAGTTTATAAGACAAGGTATCACTGTATTACTAGAGTTTCTCTCTATCCAAACTAAGAGTTGTATCACACCCAGAGATAAATGGAAACAAAACATTAAAAATGGAATACAATTAATGAAAATTACCAATAAAAAGGTAGAACATCACACTAGTGAAGAGCCCTCCACTCCTCCACTCGTAACAGAATATCCTACGCAACTAGACTTACAATCCTAGGTTTAGAAAGCTTAGAACTACATTGTCTTAAATACGACCTAAGCATAGCCCATAAAATCAACTGCTACAACATTCTTCCTGTCAACGACTACTTCAGTTTCAACCACAACAATACACAAGCACACAACAGACACAAACTTAACCCTGCTGTTCTGTTTAAGAAAAGTAACAAATCTTATGTTCCTGGGTCACCCTGACCCGGACCGAAAACTCTTCATTTGCAGTGCTTATGTTTGGTCTTTTTGAAAGCTTTTTTCACTTGGAAAGTAGTCTGAACATTTCTGCACACAATGATATGAAAATTGAAATGAAAAAAGTAAATCTTATTGGTTTATTTTGCGGATATAATGCACGCCCCCCCTGTTTTTGTGAAATTTTTTTCAATTTATGGATAGTTTTGCTTGCAAAATGCATTCTATTTTACTAAAGTTGGTATAGGATTGGTAGCTTGAACATTTCTGAACATAATGATATGAAAATTGAACTGGAAAAATTGATGCATATTGGTTTATTTTGTTGATGAAATGCACGCCCCCCCGTTTTTTTAAAATAGTCTTCACTTTATGGATAGTTTTGCTAGCAAAATACATTCTATTTTACTAAAGTTGGTGTGGGATTGGTAGCTTGAACATTTCTGAACATAATGATATGAAAATTGAACTGGAAAAATTGATGCATATTGGTTTATTTTGCACATAAAGTATGCCTCAATTATTTCAATTTATATAAACATTATGCTGTTAATTTCAAACTTACATACTTTTTTTTAGTAAAATGGATTTGTTTCATAAAATTAGTTCTCTGGCTACAATGTGGTTGATTTTCAAAAGGATATTCCAAATATTTCTAGACAAATATGTATAAACAGTGACAATAATGGCACACAGCAAGGCCGAGGGGGGGTGGCCCTTTTGTGGCAAAAATAAACCAATAAGAACCATTTTTTTCAGTTCATTTATATTTTTCTTATATTCAGAAATGTTCAATTTAGTATATCAAACCTTTTGGGGGAAAATTCCTTAGGGATTTGTAGCCTTAAAAAATAGAAATTGACACGAAATTTAAAAAGGATGGGGGGAGGGGCTTTTTGATCAAAATAAAAATATAAGTCTCAATTTTTCCAGTTCAATTTTCATATCATTATGTTCATAAATGTTCAAACTAGTTTTCCAGTTGAAAAAGTTTTCAAAAAGATCAAATTCAAGTACCTAAAAAAAATATTTTTGGTCCGGTCACATACGAACAGAAACAGATTCAAAGTTATGATTTTTTTTTGCCCAGAAAACAATTAGCCACCACCCCAAAAATATTTTTTGATGATCAGCATTGTTAAATTGAGTAAATGAATGCCTAAGATTTTAAAGAATATTTCGGATTTGGAGCATAAAAAAATAAAAAGTGAAAATAGTTGCAAGCAGCCAAGGGGGGGGGGGGAGGCCTTATTTCTGATGTTAAAAAACCAATAAGAATCATTTTTTTCAGTTCCTTTATATTTTTCTTATATTCAGAAATGTTCAAGCTACCAATCCCACACCAACTTTAGTAAAATAGAATGCATTTTGCAAGCAAAACTATCCATAAATTGAAAAAATTTTCACAAAAACGGGGGGGGCGTGCATTATATCCGCAAAATAAACCAATAAGATTTACTTTTTTCATTTCAATTTTCATATCATTGTGTGCAGAAATGTTCAGACTACTTTCCAAGTGAAAAAAGCTTTCAAAAAGACCAAACATAAGCACTGCAAATGAAGAGTTTTCGGTCCGGGTCAGGGTGACCCAGGAACATAAGATTTGTAACTTTTTTTGCCCAGCAAAAACTAAGCCCCCCACCCCCCAAAAAAAATTCTCATAGAGAGAACCCCTGAAATGATGAACCTACATGAAATTTCAAGTTTCAGATATGCAGGGAAAATTTTTTACAGGGACTCAAACTTGGCTTCGGGTCACATACGACCCGAACAGAACAGCAGTAAACGCTCTAAACTCGACTGCAGGAAATATGACTTTAGTAACCAAGTAGTTGATGCATGGAACTCACTACCAGACTCTGTAGTATCATCACCTAACCCCAAAAACGTTATCCTTAGACTCTCCACTGTTGACCTCTACCGATTCCTAAGAGGTCAGTAAGGGGCGTGCATAAGTGCACCAGCGTGCCTTCCGTCCCCTGTCCTAATATTTCTCTTTTACTGGTATCATGTATATAAATATTATATCTTTTTATACCACCAATACATATGTGACAAAACAAACAAATAAATAAAATAAATGAAATAAATTTTCACCAGGAGTGTGTGTGCCATTTTGAAGAGGCAATTGGGCGCTTCATTTTTCCCCCCAAACATGATCCACTTCTTTGCCATAACTGCATATTTTACTGAACAAATTAAAATATTTTGTGAAACAGATGTACAACTTGATGAAAACTCATTTCAAATTGATGTTCTGTAGCTTAAATAGTTGATAGAATATAATATTGTTCACAGGACCCTTGTCCCTGCTAATAATAAAAAAGCAGTTGGAGAACTAATTCATAAGCAATATTGTAATGTATGAGCTCAAGTAGTCCAACCGAGGCATTTGCAAAATATTAAAATAAACTGGGTTTTTTATTTTTCTGAAAATCCACTTTAATCCGGAAAGAAAAAAATGACAACAGAAAAAGGCAGAAAAAAGAATTACCGCCCTAACGGGGAGTGGCAGAGGTTCAAAGTTCAAATTTATTATTACAGTCATAGACCAAAACAAATAAAAATACTCAGTAAATACACAATCAAAAGTTGAAGGATAAAATGATAAAAAAAACCAGATAAAATCCATAATAGAAATCCAGTCTATCAATTATGCATTGTCAATACTACTAAAATTACAATCCATAAGCTATGAAGTTTATATTCAGTTTGATACTATTAGAGAAAGGAATAAACAAGGTTGCCACATTTGTCGTATAAATTAGCTAAGGTGTATTAGGCACTTAAAAGTTGGCCACAAATGGTATACATACATACATACATACATACATACATACATACATACATACATACATACATACACATATACACATAGATACACACACACACACACACACACATATCTATACATACATAGTGTTCTGTCGGGCTCTCTGGTAGACTCCGCCCAAAAATTCACAGGTACAAATTTCAGACACACACACGTTTGAAAATTCAAAACAATGTTCTTTATAATGAAAATTCACTTAAACTAAGCCCTCTTTTGGTATAGCAAAGAGCACTGGTCTCCAAAAAACCTGGTAATTTGTACAAGTCCCTTATCAGTTCTGTGATACTTAGCTTGCAGCTGTGAGGCAATTCACAGTCCTTCTTTCACAAAGTGAAACACACTTTGCTCTGGTTTAGTTTCAAAGCGGGGAAAAATCAGCACACAAAAGGTCAAAGTCAGTAAAGCAGTCAGGAAACACAACGATCAGATAATCCTCCACAATGGCCAAACCCACAGGCTGCTATTTATAGCAGCCTCACTAATTACCACAGTCCCACCCAACCACAGGTGGCCTCATTTTCTTTGATAATAATCTCTCAGTTGTTGTTGCCTATGCATCGCTCTCCGCATGCGTGGCTGTATCATTAACTCTTGTTCCGAATCCAAGGAGGAGCTAGATAATTGATCTCCTTCTGAGCTGTCTGCCACACTCTCCTCCTCCCTGTCACTCATGTCTTCTTGGTCAGAGGAGCCTTCATCAGCAGATTCTACCGGGGGCAAAACAGGCCTGCAGCATGGGGATGTCTCCCCCACATCCACAGTCCTTGGGGCAGGAGCTGGGCCAGAGCTAACCACAACACATAGTGACAGAAGAAAGAAGAGAAAGAAGAAAAGTATTCCATTACATACAGGGAATATAATTCTGCCTAATTTGTAAACGCTTCATGAAACACTGGTTGCACTGAATGAAATTGACCAGCCTTTCCATTTCACTGATAGGAAATGAGCTTATAAAAATAAATATATATGTGCTGTCGATCTCTCAGGATTGTATATGTGGGGTTACACTGCCTTTTCAGCAATGAATAGTTCATGATTCTCAGGGATAAGCCATTGTTTGATCCCACACTCCCACCTACTAAATTTACTGCTGATTTTCTTTTAACAGTATAGTGTGGAGGGGAAATTATTTTGTTGTTGCTTATTAGTAACAATTTGGTCATCAGAAAACCTTGCTTGTCCGCTGCAAATTAACCAGAGATGTTTTAAGAGATTCAATTTACCCTCTTCCTCCCTCACACAGCATATCTCAGTACCCTGTTTTAACTCATTGTAACAATCTTTGATATTATGCAGAACGCTAGCCTCTTTAGCTAGTGCAGATCAGTACTTTTCTTCAACTGATCCCAGAACTGAAATCTGACTGATCCTAGTACACTGATACCTTGTCTTACAAACTTAATTGGTTCCGGGACGAGGTTCTTAAGGTGAAAAGTTTGTAAGACGAAACAATGTTTCCCATAGGAATCAATGGAAAAGCGATTAATGCGTGCAAGCCCCAAATCACCCCTTTTGCCAGCCGAAGCTCCCGTTTATGTGCTGCTGGGATTGCCCTGAGGCTCCCCTCCATGGGAAACCCCGCCTCCGGACTTCTGTGTTTTTGCGATGCTGCAGGGGAATCCCAGCAGGTAAATCCCAGCAGGAAAATCCCAGCAGCGCAAAAACGAGCTCTTCGCTGGCAACGGAAGTTCGGAGGTGGGGTTTCCCAGCGAAGGGAGCATCAGTGAAATTGCAGCATTGCAAAAACACTGAAGTCCTCAAAACCCCACCTCTGGACCTCTGTGTTTTTGTGATGCTGCAATTTTACTGAGGTTCCCCTGCTGGGATTCCCCTGCAGCATCACAAAAACATGGAAGTCCAGAGGTGGGGTTTCCCATGTAGGGGAGCCTCAGGGGAATCCCAGCAGCGCAAAAACGGGTGCTTTGCTGGCAATGGAAGTCCGGAGGTGGGGCATCCCAGCGGTGGTGGTGGGTTTGTAAGGTGAATATAGCTTGTAAGAAGAGGCAAAAAAATCTTAAACCCCGGGTTTGTATCTCGAAAAGTTTGTATGATGAGGTGTTTGTAAGACGAGATATCACTGTATACGATTTTATTCTGACACGGAACTGAGATTAATAAACGGTTCAGCATCCAGTATTAACTTTTTCTTTCCGAACCAAAGCAGAGAAGATTTCTACCATGTAAGAACAAAGGTTTGTCATCGACTTTAGAGATGAGCAGAAAGTGTTTTGACAGCTGTAGGATTAATTTCCATTGACACCTTAGCATAGGGGGAGGGGTAGACCTAGGAAAAAAATAGGTACTGTACTTGGTGAAGGGAGGCATTTTCTAATTCAAGCATTTGTGCGCTGGGGGAAAAAACAGCTTCCATGGGTTTGAATCTAAGGCAAACTTACTGCAAGGATTTCTAAAAGGCAACTCTTAATAATCATGTATCTCTCCTATAAAACATTTTACTATTTTAACCATCAATGTTTTCTTACCGATGAGCTATTTAAAATAAATATGTTGTGTGTTTAAAACATAATCTCATGTAATGTTTTCCAGTATATATTCTATAAGACAATTCACACATTTAAAAATCAGAAAATACAATATAACCTGTGCCTGGTTGAGTCATAATTTTAGATATATTTCCTTACTTAAACAGATAACTAGAATTATGGTGGGCAAAAAAAAAAAAAATTCAGTAGGAGCAGCAGGAGCGACTTCCCGCTTCCTTCCCCATTGAGTTTTCTTGTAGAAAACTGGCGGAAACAATTAGAAATCCTCCCTCCCTCCTTTTTTCTCTGCCACCCTTCCTGAATTGCTGCCAGTTTCCCCATTTACTTTGCTTGTGGGAAGCTTGAATGGAAAATCAATGGTGAAGCCAGCAGGAAATTGCAAGTTCAAGGCCAGTGTTCTGATCCATGGCACTTGGATCAAACCCCAACTCAGAAATCACTTGTATTATGATAAAATCCAACTCAAGCATACATAATGAAACACAGAGTTAAAAACAGCACAGAAGAAGTTTTTTTCCTTCTCTTTAGAACTAGCTGTAATCTATGTCTGGGAAGAGAGCCAAAACCACGGTCTTATCAACATTCTTTAGATAAAGTCCATTCATTTACTTGTGCTTTTGCTCACTGAAAGCTTTCTCCAGCTCAGCATCCAACAAAGAATTATTAATATTATTATTATTATTATTATTATTATTATTATTATTATTATTATTATTAATTAGATTTGTATGCCGCCCCTCTCCGGAGACTCGGAGCGACTCACAACACAAAACACGGTACAAATCCAACAATACAAAGCAATTTAAAACCCTTAGTATAAATCTTTTTGAAGCAGAAATCATGATTTTAAAGCCTTGTTCAATCACACCACCCATTCTCATGTCTATTCCATTGATCAATGTTGATTCTCCACACCCCATTTCCCACAATCCCATTCCTTTGCCTGGAAGTGACATCATACCTCAAAGAGGCTAAGGCTGTAAGCTAATACCTTTTATTCTTTAACTCCTCTAGCCTTCAAAGCAATCTTCTATTGTGAGGGTCAATCCACGCTCATGTCTTCCTCACTCTCTGACTGGGACCACTCCCCCATTGTCACACCAGCCCCCTCTAGTTGTTCCTCAGGCTCACTCAAGTCACTTTCTGCCTCACTCTCCTCTCTGCTTCCTCTGGCAACCCCCCCCTCCCAGCCCAGAGTATCCGGAGGGGCCTGGCTCATCCTCCTCAGAATCTGATATGATCTGAGGTGGGCAAGGAGCATTCACAGAAGCCAGTAGGCTAGTAAGTGTGGCTGTGTGAGGGAGAGAGTAAGGGATTGAGAGACTGTCTGTGAAACTGTTACAGAATATTGAAAATTAAGATCATATGACCATATGAAGATCAGGAGGCTGCTTCGGTACCTTGGGGGGGGGGGGTCTGCGCTTCCCCTCAGGGGCCCGATCCATGCCTCTCGTCATCACCTCTCCTACAGAGAGGTTCTGGCTCGATTTCTTTGGATTTTGAGCTCCCTTCTGCTGGAAGTTTTGGGGTTTTCCTCAGAGCGGGAAAACACTGTAGCCCTGCAACGTTTGGCCGTGCCCCTTCTTCTCTTTCCACTGGACCCACATGTTCAATCTTTATATATCTCTCTATATATAAAAGCCACTCACACAGAATCAAAAAATCTCCAGAACTGTAAAGCCAACAAACTTGAAATTTGGCATGTATATTCCTCTTGGCTTCTAGATGCTCGCTAAGAAAGGATTTTTTAAAATAACAAACAGATTATTAGTATTTCTTATATTATTGCTAACATGCTCTAATGCTAATTAGATAGGTGTTCGACTCCCCCTCCCAAGTTGAAAATAACTCTGGAGAGAATGGGATAGCATAGGAGAGCCTTCTGTGGGGCAAGGCTGAGGGGAAGAAGGGGGTAGGATGAAGAAGGATTCTGTGGGGCAAGGCTGAGGGAGAGAAGGGGAGAAGAGATGCCGATCATAACTATTCATTAAAGTCTTAAAGTTGCCTAGTTTGAAGACCTCTGATCAAGAGCTTCGACTCCCATAGATGGCTGGAGAATTCTGGAAGTTGAAGTCCAAGACACAAATCAAAGAAGACACAGACTACAGATCCATGAAATCTATATTATATAGTAATAATAATATAAAAGTTTTTTTTTAAAAAAAAATCCCTTCTCACCAGTATGGATCTGTAGCCTGTGTCTTCTTTGATTTGTGTCTTTCTCAACCTCGGGTCTTCTATCAGAGATTTGGGAGTTTGAAGATTCTGCCCAGAATCTTAGCTGTTCCTTGTTCTGGACTTCTCTGGACCCAGAGCTGTGATGTCATACCTGGGGTCTGTAGGAGCCACTCCCCCAGTTTAGGACTCAGAGTCATTAATTCCCTACCACTACTAGGACTACTTTAGTCTTTGCTTATTCCTTCTTCTTGATGTTACTGTCAATTGGCCTCACTACATCTATTGCCATTCCTGTCTCACGGCCTTTGTCTTTGAGGACTGATACCAGACATTTGCTCTTTTCAGATCCCTTCTAGCACTTGAGGAAAAAGAAGCAACGATTATGCATGTTTTTGTGCCTTCAAATCAGTCTTGACTCCTGACAACTGCACGGACCAATCATATGCCTTCTCTGAAGAACCTTCTCTGTGGAAACTCCGGCCTCTAAAATCAGCTCCCCCCAGAGATTTGTACTGTGCCCATCCTCCTTACCTTCCACAACAGTCTGAAAACTTGCCACCAGGCTTGGGGCTATTAGACTCCATCCCCCTGGCCGACAAGCAGTGAAGCGCTACCAAAATTTTTACTACCACACTGTGGGTGTGGCTTATGCAGGACACCCTGCATTTTCTTTCAACATCTTTCAGTGCAAATTGGGTGCTCTGGGATGGAGCTCCATTTTCACTACCCCACTGTGTTTCCCCCCCATCCGGGCAGTAGCCCACCCCTGCCGACAAGTATTATGTATCTGTGTTGTCTAAATGGAATGCCTGACTTTTAATATAACTGGGATTTTAGATTAGATTAGTTCATTGAAATTAATTGGATTAGGACATTTGTATTGTACTGTTTTATCTTTTATATGCTGTAAGCCGCCCCGAGCCTTGGCGAGGGGCAACATATAAATCCAATTAATAAATCATAAATAAATATATATGCAGTTTTCTTGGCCTACAGAAGGTCTGAAATTCACAGTGTTTCAGTTTCTAGCTTGGTGTTTTTAATCACTCTACTAAACTGAATCACAAGTAATGATTTGCTTTGGAATATTTTTGGAATTAAAACTCAAATTATAACTCATTAGCCTTCGGAGAGGGGCGGCATACAAATCTAATAAATTATTATTATTATTATTATTATTATTATTATTATTATTATTATTATTATTATTATTATTATTACTATGTCAGTACAACACAGCAAATGAGATCACTATACTGGATTTCGTATTTCATCACCAGTCGGGTGCTTCCCAAGCACCTAGGACTGCGTGATGTAGCAGCGAATTATGTTTGCCGATCCCAGTAAAGCGGCCTTTTGCAATTGACAGATGGAGATTTTGTCAATTCTGATGGTTTTCAAATGTCCGCTGAGATCCTTTGGTACTGCGCCCAGCGTGCCAAGTACCACTGGGACCACTTTCACTGGCTTATGCCAGAGTCGTTGCAGCTCGATTTTTAGATCTTCGTATTTCACTAATTTCTCTAGCTGCTTCTCCTCAATTCTGCTGTCTCCTGGGATTGCAATGTCAATGATCCATACTTTCTTTTTCTCCACGATCACAATGTCTGGTGTGTTATGCTTCAGAATTCAGTCAGTCTGAAGTCGGAAGTCCCACAGTAGTTTTGCTTGCTCATTTTCGACCACTTTTTCGGGCTTATGATCCCACCAGTTCTTTGCCACTGGTAAATGGTAGTTCCGGCACAAGTTCCAGTGGATCATCTGTGCCACAGCATCATGTCTATGCTTGTAGTCAGTCTGTGCAATCTTTTTGCAGCAGCTGAGTATGTGATCGATTGTTTCATCTGTTTCTTTACAGAGTCTGCACTTTGGATCGTCTGTTGATTTTTCAATTCTGGCTTTGACAGCATTTGTTCTAATGGCCTGTTCTTGTGCCGCCAGTATTAGTCCTTCTGTCTCCTTTTTGAGTGTTCCACTTGTAAGCCATGACCAGGTCTATTATTATTATTATTATTATTATTATTATTATTATTATTATTATTATTATTATTATTATTATCTCCACCCACCCACCCACTATCCACACCTCTTCCCACAACATGTATTGAATAGAAAGGGGATGCCAACCTCCCCCCTTCCTGTTTTCACACTGAGGAGGGGATAAGCTCTTTTACTATTCACTGGTTCAGTGTTTGCCCAGCCCTGCTGCTCTTAACACCTCCGTATTTGGGCAGCCCAGGTATTTTGATCAACGTAATGCATTGTTTGTTTGAGTTCACGCTGATAGTGAAACCCGGCACTTTTTTGTTCTACAATGAGGCTAAAGGACCTGGTCCGGGCATTTTTCATTGCTGTCTTTTTGCACGGTAAACTTCTGGAAGCCACAAGGCACAAACATGACATTGAAAGGAACCTACCCTTTTCAAACTCAATGGTCTTTTTGTGAAATCATTTTTAGGGAATGACAGAAAACTCCTTTCTGACAATTGACAATTCTATTAAACTCTATCAATATATTTGATTGACTTTATTCCAACAGAAAAGCAATTATACAAACCAGACACTGACCTTTTATTGCTAATCATTTTCATTGTTTCAATGTTGTAGTAATCTTTCCCTAACCTTTGCTCTTTTTCTGCTTTTAAAACCATTTTTTCTTAAGTCACAATAGAGACTTATGCTTTAAGAATTAGGAGTTGAAACAGCATTAACTTAACCAGTGTGATCAGATTACTAATTAATCATATTTTAGATGAGTAGAAATTCTTAATCCGGTCCTTTTTATGAAAAATACATTGGCTGGAGCTTCACAGCTTAACTTTTTATATTATATTTGTCCCTTTATGTTGTAATATTGGGAAAAGGGAATAGGTAGTATGTGTTGTCTATGGAAAGAAAGTCTCTAACTTGGTAAATGCAAAGGAGTGTTAAAACCCAGGCATGGTCAGTCCTAAACAACATACTAATCTGCTGAAAATAGTCCTCGTGAACATTATTAATACTTTCAAACTTCTGTTAGCATTATTTTTTTTTTTTTAAATCTCTTTATTAATTTTTATTATGTCATTCCCATCACATATTATTTTGAATTACAGATTATACATATTCTCAGTTAACATTCTGACAGTAAGTTTTGACCGGTTTCCTTTCATTATATACATTGTATTTTATATTTTTAAATTCTAAAATCTATTATGTTCATTAATTATACACGGTAACTGTAGGTCGTTTCAATTGTACTGTTGTTTCATATTATGTTGCTTTTATGTTCTCTTTTGAACCCATTTGTGCCATTTTTGCCATGTTCTTTTTGATTCTATTAATTTATTTCCCTTAATTGAGTTCGTGAATTCGTCCATCTCTACACATGCATATATCTTATCTATAATTAAATCTTCCGTTGGTATCTGATCAGTTTTCCAGAGTTGTGCTATCGCAATTCTCGTGGCGGTGTTTATATGCGTTGTGAGGAACATTGTTTGTTTTGAATAATGTTTTCTCCAAACTCCTAAAAGCATAGCTTCCGGTGTGAGTTCTATTTCCTCTTTCGTAATCTCTGTGAGCCAAGTATGAGTTATTGTCCAAATTTTTTGTATCAAGGGGCAGGACCACCACATATGGAAAAACGTACCTCTTTCCTTTTTACACTTCCAACACGAGTCTGATAATGTTGGGTGGATCTTTGCTAATCTCGCCGGTGGGAGGTACCATCTGTAGAATAGTTTGTAATAGTTTTCCTTATATGCTGCCGAAAGGGTTATTTTGGATATTGTGGTCCATGTTCTTTCCCAGTCGGCAATATGGATGGCGTGTTGCAGATTTTTTTCCCACGCTATCATTGGTGTTTTGGTCGTATCTTTTATTCTTTCCTGTTCTAAAAGTATTTGGTATATTCTGCTTATTTGTTTGTTTTCATTTCCTATCAGAATCTTATCTAATGGGTTCATAGATTTTTGAATACCGGGTGTTTGATTGTCTTTTTTAAATCTGGTTTCTATTTGGGCGTATGTCCACCAATCCATTTTATGATTTAATCTTTCCAGTTCTTGTCTAGATTTGAGTTCCCCGTTTGGGTGTAATATGTCTCTGTACTGGATGGTTTTGGCTATGTCGATCAAAAAACTAAAAACAACCAAGAAGGAAAAGCCCTCTTTCTTTTATTCTTTTATTCTTGTTTATATATTCTCTTTCTACCCATTCAAAGCTAAATGCCACTGGGAACTAAACTAATTTCAATAAACATAAATGGTCTCAACAACAATCAGAAAAGAAAAAAGGTTTTCTCCAAACTCCTGAAACAGAAAGCACAGATAATATGTCTACAAGAAGTACATATCAAACTTGCACACAAAAAATATTTAGAATACACCAAATTGGGAGAGCTATACACTTCTCTAGATGAAAAAGAAAAGAAAAGAGGGGTAGCCACATATGTGAAAAAAGAATTAAACCCAAGAGAGATAAAAACTGACCCAAAAGGAAGATATATTATAGTAGAAGTAGAAATCAAAGGAGAGAAAATATTATTAGTAAATATATATGCACCAAATCATGAATTGAAACAATTTTATAAAAAAATACATGAAATATTATTACAATTTAACCAAACAAATATATGTATAATAGGAGACTATAACGGAATAGTGAACCAAAAACTGGACTCTGTTAGCATTATTAAAGACATAGGTTAAAGCAGTGTTTCTGTTATGCCCCCCTAAGAAGAAATAAACATTTCATGCCCCCCCCCAACTCTCTGCTGGGATGATTATTTGCAATATTTGGCAAAACTCAAGTTTTTCCAAAAACACAATTATAATGTGTTTAAGTGACACCTTAATTTATTTCGCTTCATGCTGTCCGCTGCCAACATTTTTAGACACTGTAAACATACCGGTCTTTCCTCATCTCCCACCCTAGTCACTGTGAAGCCAAGCGCTACATAATCTTCATCATATTTCCTCATCTTAGCTTTCGGGAGACTTTTATTTGTCTCATTATCTCCATCTCTCTCCTCCTTTCTTTTCATCCCTGTTAAATATTTTTCCATGGTGTCTCTTAAGGGTCTGTTATCTGTACAGTGGTACCTCTACTTATGAACTTAATTCATTCCGTGACCAGATTCTTAAATAGAAAATTTGTAAGAAGAAGCCATTTTTCCCATAGGAATCAACGTAAAAGCAAATAATGCGTGCAATTGGGGAAACCACAGGGAGGGTGGAGGCCCTGTTTCTCCCAGGAGATTCCTAGAGAGGCCCCCACCTTTTCTGGCCCTGTTTCCTCCCAGGAGATTCCTAGAGAGGTTGCACAGAGGCTTCTCCCCGCCTTTTCTGGCCCTGTTTCCTCCCAGGAGATTCCCAGAGCGGTCCCACGGAGGCTTCTCCCCACCTTTTCTGGCCCTGTTTCCTCCCAGGAGATTCCTAGAGAGGCCCCACGGAGGCTTCTCCCTGCCTTTTCTGGTTACAGTTTCGGAGGCTCGGGTTTGTAAGTGGGAAATGGTTCTTGAGAAGAGGCAAAAAAAATCTTGAATACCCGGTTCTTATCTAGAAAAGTTCATAAGTAGAGGCGTTCTTAGGTAGAGGTACCACTGTAATTCATATCTCCTGCTCTGTGATGTATGCTATTGTTCAGTGGCAAAACCCTCCACATTCCCTGGGGCCACGGTCCCCCCAGCATTGCTCCAGCCTCCCCCCCCCAGAGGAGCCCACCCCACTATTTGAGAAGCACTGGTTTAAATGAAGGAATCATAATATATTCAACATAACATCTGTGCTAATTGAAATCTCTATATTATCTAGAAAGGAAGGATCATAATAATCAGAGATAGGTCCAGTTTGGATGAACCGATAGCGCTGACGTGATGCCGTGCTATTTAGTCACATTTCTGTGGCTGGGCGCATGAACGGGAGGTCTGCATGTGAGTAAAGAGAATGCACGGGAGGCTGTGCGCCTATCCGGAGGAGCCAGAGGTTACATTTGCAAATTGGTAGGAAAGGTAAGTGAAAACCACCCCTTATAATAATGTACACAAAGATGTAACTTCTACGCTTACTTTATTTTTCTAATTCTCAATATGAAAGAGCTGGGTTAATTTCAGAGACAAGAATAATCAGAAATATCAATATTCAAAGTTTATCAGGTCCTGCTTTTTCAGGGAAAATGGATAGATTCTGTTTACTGATGTTCATTTGCTTAAAGCAGTGTTTTTCAACCAGTGTGCCATGGCACACTAGTGTGCCGTGAGACATGGCCAGGTGTGCCGTGGGGAAATTAAACTACGGCCCGCGGAGGCCATTAATCCAGTCCGCCGCCAGCTGCCTCCATCCAAACATAAACATTCCCCTCACAATCCCTCCAGCTATCAGTGACAGGAAGAATGGAGGTACAGGAACGTTCATTGACCAATCACCTTTAGGATTCATCCCAACCACTAGCGATGAACCAATAGCAGGCCACCTCTCATCCACACCCAGGAAGGTCCCCGATCAGGCTGCCACGCACTTGTCATTGTGTGGCCGTGGCAAGTAGTTGAAGCTGCTACTCCTCCCCGTGGTCCCGATTTCTAATCATGGTTTAAAACTAAAGTTTTCTGATCTTCCTTTGGACAGTTTTTGGTTATCTGTCGCCAAGGAGTTTCCCATTCTGGCCAACAAAGATTGGTCCCGTTTTCAACCACATGTCTATTTGAGCTGAGCTTCTCAAGCTTGACTGCGATAAAAACTAAAAACAGGGAGAGGGACTGAGAACTGTCGAGGAAGAGCTTCGTGTGTGTCTTTCTACCACTGCTGCCCTTTTGTGTTCATCGAAACAGGCCCAGATTTCACACTGAGTATAAATACTTTTAGAAACTATATTATTAACTATATGTATAATATGTACTGTGTTAGAATGTCATTTTGTGTCATTTTGGTTAGTGGTGCACCCCAGGATTTTGTAAATGTAAAAAATGTGCCGCAGCTCAAAAAAGGTTAAAAATCACTGGCTTAAAGAGTAGCCTTATTCTTCTTCATTCCAGCAAGGAGAAGTTGTTCCCGAAAGCATGAACTTAAGACTTGGCTTTGTTTTCCTTTTCTTTATCCCCCCCCCCTCTTTTTACTGTATCTCCCAGAGGGGATATAAAATGTTCTTCAGTCATTCAGCAAGAGAAGAAGAGATTCGGATTCACCTGAACAAATTCTCTTCTTTCTCTTGTTTCCCCACCAAAGAAGAATAAACATCCTTTCTACTCCCTTCCCTGCTCTCTTTCTCTCATTTGTTTTCATTCAGGGAAAGAAAATATATTCCTGCAATCTTGCCTCCTCTCCTCTTTTTCTTTTCTTTTCTTTTCTTTCTTTTCTTTATTTATTTATTTTGTCCAATACACAATGAGAGTTTTAGTGGGTATATATATATATATAAATAAAATTAACCGCCTTGGAAATGGCCCTGGGTTGGGCCGAGAGGCAAATAAGGAGCTTGTGATGTTCCTTCAATACACCAGGGTGATTCGACACAAAAATATGTAACCCTTCCCTGGTGCAGAGCTGAAGGGATTGGATAGTATAGCCTAGAGAATAATTCTCTGCCTTACAAGGCAAGGGTTGCAGGTTCAAGTCCCAGTGGGTATGGCTAGCTGATGAGGCCAAAATAAGGCCGAAATAGATCTATCCTAGTCTCCCTTAATTTTCAAATTCAGCAAAAAAACATGTGACATATATATATGTGTGTGTGTGAGAGAGAGAGAGATGGTTTTTTTTGCTGAATTTGAAAATTAAGGGAGACTAGGATAGATCTATTTCGGCCTTATTTTGGCCTCATCAGCTAGCCATACCCACTGGGACTTGAACCTGCAACCCTTGCCTTGTAAGGCAGAGAATTATTCTCTAGGCTACACTATCCAATCCCTTCAGCTCTGCACCAGGGAAGGGTTACATATTTTTGTGTCGAATCACCCTGGTGTATTGAAGGAACATCACAAGCTCCTTATTTGCCTCTCGGCCCAACCTATATATATATATATACACACACACAAACACACACACACACACACACATAGTAAAATACATGATGAAGGTTATAGAGGATATACTCATAGTAAAATATATCTATGAAAGAATAGAAAAGAAGATATAGTAATAGAACATATCAACGAAAGAATAGAAGAAGAGATATAGGAATAGAAGAAAGGAATAGGAGATATAGGAGGGCAATAGGACAGGGGATGGAAAGCACTGTAGTGCACTTGTACTCGCCCCTTACTGACCTCTTAGGAATCTGGATAGGTCAACCATAGATAATCTAAAGCGTAGTACAACTGCTGCTCAAATGAGCAATTTTCATTTCTTCTCAACCCCCCCCCCTTTTTTTATACAAAAGAAACTAAGCCAGATTCTATCTCCATCTATTTCTATCTCTGTCCAAGCCAGCAAGCAAGAATAAGTAATTCCTTGTTATTTGTCCTAGAGAAATTGATCCAGAAATTAAGTACTTTTTCCTCTGAATGACCTTTTCTTCACTTTTCTCCACCAATTCAATTTCTGAAAAATCTTCTCCCTTTTCTTTTTCTTAAGCTAACATTATTTACTTGATTCTCTCATTTTCTGCAGTCAGTCATTCTAGCTTAAGTTTCTCTGTTAAGCTTTAATATTTAATATTTCTGTGTTAGCTGTTAACTGCTCGTTGTCTGAATTACCTTTACTAACCAGTCAAGGCATCTCTTTTAACCTTAGGGCTATTAAATAAACATTGATGCTATTAGTCTCAAATATTCTACAACAAATGGTATACGGAGTCTACGGCATACAAATCTAATAAATAAATAAATTGTTTGGTTGTCATATTTCAATTTCTGGACTCCTGGAATGCTTAAGCTTATTTAAAAGCCCATGATGTTCCTGTCCTGTCAGAATGGGTCTTGTGGGAGGCCCAGGTTACTACAATAAAGAAATGAATGAGAAACAAAAATGAATTCTTATTCTTTTTTCACTTCTGAGGAAATAGGAAAATCCCAGGTCCAAGTTGGCTTTTGCTGTAGGAAAAACACATGAACTAAACCCCTGCCCTTTCTGGATAGCTTTGAGTCAATGTTTATCAACCTTGGCAACTTTAAAGTCAGTTGCTTTCTTGAAATTTCCCATTCTGGCTGGAGGGTTCTGGGACACAAGGTCCACACATCATAAAGTTGCCAAAACTGAGAAACATTGCTCTAAATCAGAGATGTGAAACTCAAGGCCTGGGGACCATATCCGGATGAGTGGTGTTTAGATTTGTCCTGTAGAAACAGCAAAGAACCAGCCCCTGGTGCATTTGCTAGCAAAAACGGAGCTTGGGAGGGCTACATGCAGCCCTCCCCAGCCTATTGCTGCCCTCTGCCAGTAAAAATGGAGCTTGGGAGGGCCATGTGCACATCTCCCCCCCAAGCTCCACTTTCCCTGGTAGATGGAGTCAGGAGGCTGTCACAGCTGGAAATGGAGCTCTGGAGCCCATTATCGCTGGCAGAGTGCTTAGGCTCCCGACATGAGTGACATCAACCTGGCTATGCCCACCCGGGCCACTCCCATCCCTGATACAGCCCTCAATAAAATCGAGTTTGACATTTAAATTATAACATGCCAGCAATTCATCATTTTTTCTTAATTTTTAGAAGATAAAATTAGATTCCATTGAGTATCTCACTGTGTCTCCTCTTCTTTTTCATGAATGTTT
Source organism: Erythrolamprus reginae (assembly GCF_031021105.1). Lineage (NCBI taxonomy): Eukaryota > Metazoa > Chordata > Lepidosauria > Squamata > Dipsadidae > Erythrolamprus > Erythrolamprus reginae. Next base: position 173,485,937 of record NC_091952.1, read on the forward strand.
TATAGTATTTTTATTTGCTTTTTTTGTTTATTCGGAACAGAGCACCAATTAACATATCTATTCAGTCTATAGTTTTTCATTAAATTATTTCTGGGTTCTGTATATATTCCTGGTTGTATTAGAGCCGTGATGGTGAACCTATGGCATGTATGCCATGTTGGATTTAACCACTCTACTACATGCTTGCACTGTCTTGTAAACATATTTCTATGGTCAGATCGCAATTAACTGACCAGTGTGTCACCTTTTGATGACCAAAAGGGGCAGGTACTCTGCAGACTACATAAACGTCTGTAGAGTAGATGCTCCAACCCTTCTGATCCTCTTTTTGGCCCTGCTGAGCCTTCTTCCACCTCCTTCTATCTCCCTGTGTGCTCCATTGTCCTTGGCTGAGGACACATGTGTGAGATCAATCCGAAGACATCCTCACACATGGAAGTATCCAAAATTTATTGATATATACTGAAATATAAGCATATATGCCTGCATTATGTAAATGCATGAATCAGCAGAATTGTAAGTAAAGATTACAGTTTATTTCATCTTTATGGAGGAGTGATCATTCATTACCAACAAATGGGATTCTAAGCCATACAATTGATTTCTTGCCATGCTGAATCTGCTGCAACTTAAGCCAGCTAAACTCTGCTAATACTAGTAATATTAATATTAACCAGAATACCCAACAAAGCCCAACATGCCACAGGTGGCACGCAGTGTCATATAGGAGGATACATGAGACTTTCCATGTTTCAGCTCCAGCACGCTGGCCAGCTGATTTTCAGCATTGGGAAAGGCCGTTTCATCCTCTGGACACTTCAGGGAAGGCAAAAAAAGCCACAGAGGCAAAAAAAAATTCCTCCAATGGTGTTTTGCCGGGCTCTCTGGTAGGAGCCTCCCGAAAATTCAAGGGTACAAATTTCAGACACACACAGAGCTGCATTTATATTCCTTTCTGCCAGGCTGAGCCAGCCAATCCTGGTTCAGTATTTTCCCTCCTAGGAAAAGGGACAGCCCCTATTTCCCAGGTGTCCATGGGACATAACACTTACCAAGAGCCTTACCAAATCCTTGCCATTCCCTGAAGTTGTAAGACAGGCCCTCAGTTGTTCTCCCTTGTGTGGATGAGGACACCTCTGTACTATCTAACTCTAAGAGACCTTCCTAGATATGAGTGGCAAAGGATCACCTAATGACAAGTAATAACAATGAGCCAGTCAAATCCTTTAAATATGTAGAGCAGGGGTGTCCAACTCCCATTGTCATCGCGTCATCAAGATTAATTGGGACTTTTTTCCCCTTTGCTAAACCGGGCGGAGCCAGCAACTGGTCTGCGGGTCACAAGTTTGACACCCCCGATCTAGAGATTGCCTTGTACAACTAGCATGAACAAGTTAATTTAAACAAGTTAATTGAGTGTCAAAGAATACCCAAATGTATTGCAGTCGTTCAAAATGTGCCTGACATGCTTGGGAAGGAATTACATACAACTATTCTTCACATTTTTAAAATTATGGTCACTTTGCCAAAATATTACATGGACCACAAATTTCTGTTTATAAAAAATATTGACCTTTGAGAGTTATTTAATCACAGTCATTTTTTTAAAGCAGCCTGGTGTATTTGTAACCTTTCCTTGTGTTTAGAAGCTTAGATTATCTCCGTGGAGGCTTATGTGTGGATTTATTACCTCAATTACGGGTTGAAATATAATATTACATCTGGATCCCTCGTGGATATGATTCTGTTGGAATCAATATATAAATCATCTTGGAAAAAAAAGAAATAGAAGACCAACTTCATTAATGTAGCGTTTCTGCTAAATAGCTGATTTCTCTGTGGTAAGAGGGATAATGGTATTTACCAGTGAATTTAGAAAGAACTGAGTGTGGTAACACCTGCTTGAGCTTGAGGAGAGCCTGGAAAGGTTATGTTCCATCCAATTATTTGTTTAATAATTTATTGTACACATTTAGTGTGGTTAGCTCTGCCCCAGCTCCTGCCCCAAGGACTGTGGATGTGGGGGAGACATCCACATGCTGCAGGCCTGTTTTGCCCCCGGTGGAATCTGCTGATGAAGGATCCTCTGACCAAGAAGGCATGAGTGACAGGGAGGAGGAGAGTGTGGCAGACAGCTCAGAAGGAGATCAATTATCTAGCTCCTCCTTGGATTCAGAACAAGAGTTAATGATACAGCCACGCATGCGGAGAGCGATGCATAGGCAACAACAACTGAGAGAGTATTATCAAAGAAAATGAGACTACCTGTGGTTGGGTGGGGCTGTGGTAATTAGTGAGGCTGCTATAAATAGCAGCCTGTGGGTTTGGCCATTGTGGAGGATTATCTGATCGTTGTGTTTCGTGCCTGCTTTGCTGACTTTGACTTTTTGTGTGCTGATTTCCCCCCGCTTTGAAACTAAACCAGAGCAAAGTGTGTTTCACTTTGTGAAAGAAGAAGGACTGTGAAATGCCTCACAGCTGCAAAATAAGTATCACAGAACTGATAAGGGACTTGTACAAATTACCAGTTTGTTTGGAGACAAGTGCTCTTTGCTATACCAAAAGAGTGCTTAGTTTAAGTGAATTTTCATTATAAAGAACATTGTTTTGAATTTTCAAACGTGTGTGTGTCTGAAATTTGTACCTGTGAATTTTTGGGAGGATTCTACCAGAGAGCCCGACAGAACATTTAGGAAAAAAATTAACCAACATAGTTCAATGTTTTTACTTTACTTACTTTTATGTTACTTACGTTTACTTTACTCGAAAAAAGGTCGGGGTGGATTCCTATTATCACAGCATCTCTGTTCTGATTGATTGATTGATTGATTGACTGACTGACTTTTGGTGTCAATCAATTGAAAGAAATGCAGCCTTATTCCTAATTCTGAATACATTTGTCTGTTCAACGTTGCAGGGTCCTGCTTGTAAGGATTTTTGAGAATGTTTGCATAATATTTGAAGTGATGGGTAAGGACAGAGGAGAATTATCTTTCTTATCCTTTATTTAATCAATGAACAGAACAGAATTCTTTATTGGCCAAGTGTGATTGGACACACAAGGAATTGGTCTTTGGTGCATAGGCTCTCAGTGTACATAAAAGAGAAGTTTGTCAAGAATCATAAAGTACAACACTTAATGATAATCCAGGTACAAATAAGCAAGCCAATCTTATTAGGAACCGGTCAATATAAATTGTAAAAATACAACTACCATTAAGAGGTGGTTCAACTGTCCTATTGTCCACATTTACCTATATCTATTTTGCTTGTGTTTATGTTTGTGCCATACTTATTATCTTGTGCACATTTTGACAAAATGATAGATGGATGGATGGATGGATGGATGGATGGATGGATGGATGGTTGCATGGATGGATGGATGGATGGATGGTTGCATGGATGGATGGATGGATGGATGGATAGTTTGTCCTGCTATTTTGATATGAAGCAATTGTTTCACCTTATTAGGAGCCCTGACTGAGCATGAAATATGTGATATATAGCTCTTATTTGTATGCTGGTCTCTGACATGGTGAGCTTTAACATAAAATTTCCTGCCCATCAAATGTTATTTGAAATCAAATACACCTTATCATACATTACTGCAACCTCCTCTAATTCTTCATATGTGGTGGAACTATTGCAATCAGAATTTCAGGCTTTTGGCCAGGCTGCCAAAAATTCCAGAAAATGTAAGTCAAACATTCCCATATGATACTGTACGATAAACCTAGCACTACATTTCTACATTGCTAGCTTTGTAGACAATTTGTCTTTATCAACTCCACAAATCCCCACAGGAAGGAAACATTGGAAATAGAGTAAAAGTTGTCAAAAGCTTGATCAAAAGAGGCCTTCAGGAGGGAGATACTACCAACTGCTTTAAGACAGGCAGCTTTTTGCCATTGTCCAGTCTACCACTATCCTTCCATTTGTATCTTTAATTGTTCATTATCCCCAGCTGCTTAGACTGGCCCCCAGTTAAGGCCCTGAAGACATGGTTCTGAGAAACTCAGAGCAGGATGGAGCCCATTGAATGGATGTCGAGGAGGTGGGGCTTGTTATTTTATTATTTATTGTATTACTTCTTTTATATGGTGTTTTTATTTGCGGTAAGTCTTGAGTCACCGTGAGCAAGTAGGTGACAATATAAATTTTTCAAATAAATAAATTTTCAAATAAACAAAGGAGATATTCGGAATCAGTTTTATGTGAAGTTCTGGTGGTTCCCCTATTTTTGGTGGTCAGGCAGATTTGTTACACAAAATGAGACAGAATTGCCTGCCAAATTGTCTGAACATGCCTTCTGGGAAGTCAGTACATCCATTAGATACATGAATTGACCAGTGGTGGATTGCTACTGGTTCGGGCCGGTTCTTTAGAACCGGTAGCGAAAATTTGCCAATGTTCGCCAAATCGGCAGTGATGGCTGGTAGTCCATACTCCCAAACTGGTACTCCAATTGCCGCAGTTGGAAAAAAAACCCTCTACCCATGCACAAAGGCTTCTGCATATGCACAGAGGGCCATTTCCATGAAGTGACAGCCACACATGTGCGTGCAAAATGTGTGAACATGTTCAAAGTGTGCACTTCTGTCATGATGCAAAGCAGTAGGGAATGAAAGTGGAACCCGCCCCTGGAACTGACCAATCTAAAGTCTTTGAAGAGGGGCGGCATTCAAATCAAATCAAATCAAATCAAATCAAATAAAATAAAAAAACAAACAAACAATTAATTAATTAATAAAAAATAACTAACTAACTAACTAACTAACTAACTAACTAACTAACTAACTAAATAAATAAATAAATAAATAAATAAATAAATAAATAAATAAATAAAAGACCCACCATCATGACCCCATTAATGACTACAAATTCTGCACCTTGGCAAACAAACTATACATTAAATTAGGAACAAATAGGGGTGGGTGCAGTGAAGGGGTACCAAAATTTTTACTACCACACTGTGGGACGTGGCTTAGGCAGGACGCCCTGCATTTTCTTTCAACATCTTTCAGTGCAAATTGGGTGCTCTGGGGTGGAGCTTCATTTTTACTACCCCACTGCATTCCCCCTCGTCCGGGGAGTAGCCCACCCCTGGGTGGGTGGGAATTTTTCCTTCTTCTTTTTTTTTTTGCCAGTTAACATTCTTTTTCAGATCTATCTGATTTCCTAGGACATATCTAGATTTATATCTATCCTGCTTAAACAGTTAGCAGCAACTGTTCTGAAAAGAGTGGCTAAGTTTAAACCACAGCAATTTAACCACAATTCCTTTTGTCCTGCTCTCTAATTGCTGGCTACTTCCAGAACTGTCTGATTTGCCTAAATCAGCTGATTATAATATTCCCACCTGCCAACAACACATCATCAAACAATCCAACATCTAGCATCCAAGAATGCAAATTATAGCTTCGCAAATAAGGGTCTGATAAATGAAATTTGAATTAGGAATCGGAGGAGTAGCAAAAATCTTAGAAGGAACCCTTCCTACATTTTAGGAGAGTAAAAGCAAGGAACGGTAGGGGTGTTTTCAAACTACAATATTCTTTTAATGTTTTTTCCCCTTCTTTTCAGTCATTTTTATGTTGAATCTCTCCTTGATCAGTTTCCATCCAATTATTCCTTGTCCTTCAGGTGCTTTTGAAAATAGCTTGACCACTGTCCTTTCTCTGGCAGCCCCTCAAATATTATTTATTTTTTATTTATTTATTTAGATTTGTATGCCGCCCCTCTCCGCAGACTCGGGGCAGCTCACAACAAAGTGAAAAACAATTTATAACAAATCTAAATTTCTACTAAAAACATTTTAAAAACCCCATTTTCTAAACACACATACATACACACATACCATTCATAAATTGTATATGCCCGGGGGAGATGTCTCAGTTCCCCCATGCCTGATGACACAGGTGGGTCTTAAGGAGCTTACGAAAGGCAAGGAGATTAGGGGCAGTTCTAATCTCCGGGGCAAGTTGGTTCCAGAGGGTCGGGGCCGCCACAGAGAAGGCTCTTCCCCTGGGGCCCGCCAACCGACATTGTTTAGTTGACGGGACCCGGAGAAGGCCCACTCTGTGGGACCTAATCGGTCGCTGGGATTCGTGCGGCAGCAGGCGGTCTCAGAGATATTCTGGTCCAGTGCCATGAAGGGCTTTAAAGGTCATAACCAACACTTTGAATTGTGGCCGGAAGTTGATCGGCAACCAATGCAGACTGCGGAGTGTTGGTGAAACATGGGCATACCTAGGTAGGCCCATGACTGCTCTCGCAGCTGCATTCTGCACGATCTGAAGTTTCCGAACACTTTTCAAAGGTAGCCCCATGTAGAGAGCATTACAGTAGTCGAACCTCGAGGTGATGAGGGCATGAGTGACTGTGAGCAGTGAGTCCCGGTCCAAATAGGGTCGCAACTGGTGCACCAGGCGAACCTGGGCAAACGCCCCCCTCGCCACAGCTGAAAGATGGTTCTCTAATGTGAGCTGTGGATCGAGGAGGACGCCCAAGTTGCGGACCCTCTCCGAGGGGGTCAATAATTCCCCCCCTAGGGTAATGGAAGGACAGATGGAATTGTCCTTGGGAGGCAAAACCCACAGCCACTCCGTCTTATCCGGGTTGAGTTTGAGTCTGTTGGCACCCATCCAGGCCCCAACAGCCTCCAGACACCGGCACATCACTTCCACTGCTTCGTTGACTGGACATGGAACACTGCTATTGTATCTCCCCTGGTCCTTCTCTTCACTAGACTAGCCATGCCAAGTATTTGCAACAATTCATTATATGTTTTAGTCTCCAGTCCCCTAATCATCTTGGTTGCTCTTCTCTGCACTCTTTCTAGAGTCTGAATATCTTTTTTATAGTGTGGTGACCAAAACTCAATGCAGTATTCTAGGTGTGGTCTTTCTAAGGATTGATTGATTGATTGACAATCATGTCCAATTCTTGGAGCCAGTGTGAACAAGTCCTTGCAGTTTTCTTGGCAAGGTTTTCCTCAAGTAGTTTGCCATTGCCTCCTTCCTAATGCTGAAAGAAAGTGACTGGCTCAAGATCATTTATCTGGCTTTCTGCCTAAAACAGGACTAGAACCCATGGTTTTCCCATTGCTAGCCTGATGCCTTAACCACTATGCTAAACTCATTCTCTTTTCTAATATAACTTTGCAATAAATACAGAGCTGGTGCTTGTAGTTGTTCTTCTACTCTGTACTACCTCACAAGGCTGACATGTTGCAAGTTTGGAAGTATTCTCATAGCAATAGGACTTATATACTGCTTCATAATGCTCTATGGTATTCTCTAAGCCAGTGTTTCCCAACCTTGGCAACTTGAAGATATTTGGACTTCAACTCCCAGAATTCCCCAGCCAGCGAATGCTGGCTGGGGAATTCTGGGAGTTGAAGTCCAAATATCTTTAAGTTGCCAAGGTTGGGAAACACTGCTCTAAGCAGTTTATAGAGTCAGCATACAGGGTGTGTTCCAAAAATAATGCAATTTTTTTAAAAAAAATAATTTATTGAACAGATTTGCACAAACGTTTAAAATTCTTCAAAGTATTGTCCTTGGGCCTCTACACATTTTTTCCAGCGACTCCGCCATGACCGGTACACGCCCTAGAAGGCGTCTTCGGGGACCTCTCGAAAGGTCTTCATCACGGCTGATTGGATCTCTTCTATGGACAAAAAACAGGTTCCTTTCAGGGCTGCCTTAATCCGAGGGAACAAAAATAAATTGTGGCAAGGCATATATTGTCGTGATGGAGTTGCCAGGTAGTGGAGATCTCTTTTCTAGTCCTGATGACCCTTTCTCAGATTCTTTCCAGCACATCCATGTAGTAGGTAGCGTTAACTGTCTGTCCTTGAGGAACAAACTCCTTATGGACCACTCCTTTACTGTTGAAAAAACAATGAGCATTGTTTTCACTTTTGATTTGCTCATTCTTGTCTTTTTGGGCTTGGGGGACTGGTCAGTGTGCCACTCAGTGCTTTGCTGTTTTGTTTCTGGGTCCTATTCAAAAACCCAGGTTTCATCACCAGTGATGACGTTGTCCAAATAATCAGGTTCAATTTCTATACGTTGCAAAAGTTCACTTGAAATTTCCGCTCAGTTGGTCTTTTGGTCATCTGACAACACCTTGGGCACGAACTTGGCACACACTTTCCTCTTTGCTAAATCTTCAGTAACAATGTGTAACACAACAGTAGATGACAAATTCAGTTCATTGGCAACCATCTTGATACTCAATCGACGGTCAGAGTCCAACAATTGTCGAACACGAGCCACATTGTTGTCAGTTTTTCTGGTTGACGGCTGCCCAGAGCATTGTTCACCGTTAACCTCTTCCCGACCCTCTTTAAAGGCCTTTAACGGCCTCGAAACTTGTGAGTAGGACAGAGCAGAGTCCCTGTAAACCTCATGAATCATTTTGTTAGTCTCCTCAAGAGATTTTTTCAGTTTAGCACAAAACTTAATTCCGTAATGTTGCTCGATCGTCGATTCCATTTTTTTCGTGTCATGGTCGGTGCGCAGAGGTTTACGATAACAGATGTCATGCCGCTTCCTGTTTTGTCTGGGTCACTCCAGAAGTTATGACCAACCCAAAAAGATAAGCCAGACACACCAGTAGAGTCCAAACACAGTTTTATAATGGTAAAGAGAAAAGAAGCCAACAGAAAATGTCCTTACAAATCAGGAAAACACTGGAACTCCAAATAGATACATGAAGGCAATTGTTCATACAGAAACACAGGATCCTTAATGCCAAGACGAGGCTGTTGAGATAACAGGCATACACCTCCCACGGGTCTTCAAGACTGCTGGGCCACGAGCCAGGAACAGAAACGCTGAGAGACAATGCAGATAAGAAGCAACTCCACTCTGATAACACTCCACACTGCCGAAAGAGTTTGCCTGCCTTATAAACCCTTCCCTGCTAATGAGGACCACACCCAACCCCCTGGTTTTCCTCATTCAACGCTGATAATATTTCTTCAATTGATTCCTCCTTTGATCTATGCGTCTCTGTCGCATACTAATGACAGCTTGTGCTTCATCATCCAATGACTCCAGAGATTCCAGAGAATCCAAGCTACTGGCCAGGGCTCCCAGGCCTTTCTTCCTCGTCACTTTCCTCTCCGCTCTCATTCTCCCCCGGGCATGGAGCCAGCAGAGATGCAGCTGGTCTTTCATCTGACTCAGGCTGAACCACAACACTTCCACAGCTTGGGGAGCACTGAGACTAGTTTCGTGGCAAAGCTTAGCATCTCCCCCACCTACTCCAAGTGCTTCGGTCCCACTCCAACCAAAAGGAGCGACGCTGGAAATTCAATTGCATTACTTTTGGAATGCACCCTGCATTTGCTCCAGCAATCTGGGTCTTTGGAAGGAGGGAAGACTAAGTCAATCTTGAGCTGATCAATATTGAATTCCAGGCTGTCGGCAGAATTTTCCTGCAATGCTTCATTCTAACCACTGTGCCACCTTTTATGAGGAATTGAAAACTAGAGAGGGTCCCTTCTAAGATTTTTTCACCACTTCCTTCTTTGGATTAATATTTTGTTTATGAGACTCTTGTCTATGCTGTGGTTCTTCCTCTAGTCTACCAAAGTCATTCCCACATTCTCATTATATTTGCCTAAAGAAACACTTCTAAACTTTCATACTTCTATCTCCATCTCTCTGTTAGTGGGTCCCTGGTAATATGAATACTGTAATTCTTCTACTGCAAGTTGTTCCTCAGCTGCCAGTTTTGACAGGGCTGTCATTTTCGTTTCCATTCCTCAACAACATGGCTGAAGAAGCAAGTCAATCTACTATCTTTGTAAATGCATGCCTGTCATCTCTTCCTGCCTCTGAGAATGTAATCCATTTCCTTTCCCACTTACAGATGTGTGGCACAGAAGGAATGCACACTTTCTTAGTGGTGTCAACTGCCAATCCCGCTCAAATTAAATGATATAAAGATACAGATAAGGTTAAGCACTTTTACCTAGTTGTCAGATGTTGAAGGAAACTCATATGACCAGAAAACAGATGTTGCTTGCCAACAATTGTTTTGGCCAAATAATATTGGCCAAAAAGATGTGCATACAATTAAAATATGGTTTCAGAGTATTATAAAGAGCACGAGGGGGGGAAAGTGTGGTTGAATAACGAATGTTTAATTCATTAAAGCCACAAATCTTCAAATGTTTCCAAGGCAAAAAGTGATACAGAGACTTCAGTGAGATTTCCAGACAGAAACATAGAGCCATGTTTTACCCAAAATAAGACAGGGTCTTACTTTCTTTTGACCCCTGAAATAAGCGCGTGGCCTTATTTTTGGGAAGGTCTTATTATTTATTTATTTATTTTGTCCAATACACAATAAGAACCGGGGTGGCGCAGCAGGTAGAGTGCTGTACTGCAGGCCACTGAAACTGACTGAAGAGCTGAAGCTCAGCGGTTCAAATCTCATCACCGACTCAAGGTTGACTCAGCCTTCCACCCTTCCGAAGTGGGTAAAATGAGGACCCGGATTGTGGGGGCAATACACTGGCTCTGTTAAAAAGTGCTATTGCTAACATGTTGTAAGCCGCCCTGAGTCTAAGGAGAAGGGCGGCATAAAAATTGAATAAATAAATAAATAAATAAATAAATAAATAAATAAATAAATAAATAAATAATGTGCAATGAAGCTTATAGAGATATAGTAGAGAAGATATATGAGATATAGGAGAGACAATATTATTTATTATTAATAATTATTACTATTATCTATAAAAATATTATGTATAAAAAATTATTATTATCATCTAAATAATTATTATTTAGACCTTATTTTCGGGAAAGTCTTATTATTTTTGAGGTGCAGGAGATGGCGAGCATGGTCACCAGTAGTGGGTTCTAAATCCCGTCACTACCAGTTCACTCATGAGTGCTTGTGCATTTGTGTGACGGGTGGGTGGGTGGAGCCTCCTGCTGCTGCTACCGGTTCACAAAACCGAGCTGAACCAGGAGCAACTCATGGCTGTTGTTTTGCACCGGTGTGGTAGTGCAACACACTCAATCGTCAGCTGTTTACCCCTGAAGCCGTGCATACACTTTCCCGCCATGCTTCCCAGGACTCTGCACCATGCTGTCGGCCCAGCCATGCCACTGTGACCAGATGTCCTGTCACCACCATCACCTCTCTGTTTATTGCTAATGGCTTTTGCAGCTGCCATTAGTGTGACGGAAGGGGCGCTGTGGCTAGGGTTGCAGGAATAGCTGTTATGTAAGGGAGTGTGGGGTGCGTGGGGCATGTTTCTCTCTCCCTTCCCCCCCTCCGGTCTCGCCTCTTTACCTCATGTTGTTTGTACAGCAAGCAACCAGAGGAAATGGCGGGGATCAGCTGTGCATGCGTTTAAATATTTTGGGGGAATGCTTATTTTTGGGGGAGGGCTTATTTTAGTGCATGCGCTCAAAGGCCTCATTGAGTTTATAATCTAGGGAAGTCTTATTTTCAGGGAAACTGGGTAGATTTGTGCTCCGGGACCACCTTCTGCCGCATGAATCCCAGCGACCAGTTAGGTCCCACAGAGTTGGCCTTCTCCAGGTCCCGTCAACTAAACAATGTCGTTTGGCGAGACCCAGGGGAAGAGTCTTCTCTGTGGCAGCCCTGACCCTTTGGAACCAACTCCCCTCAGATATCAGAGTTGCCCCCACCCTCCTAGCCTTTCATAAGCTCCTTAAAACCCACCTCTGTCGTCAGGCATGGGGGAATTGACATTTTCCCTCCCCCTAGGCTTATAAAATTTATGCATGGTACGCTAGTATGTATGATTGGTTTTAAATTGGTTTTTTTAAAAAATTAACTTAAATATTAGATTTGTTTTACATTGTATTGTTACTGCTGTGAGCCGCCCCGAGTCTGCGGAGAGGGGCGGCATACAAATCTGATTAATAAATCAATCAATAAATAAATAATAATACACAGTATTTGGCATAAAATGTAAATTATGAACAAGCTGTATTTGTATCACATTGCTTATTGTAAGGGACGTTCCTAACCTTTCCATATCCCAGCCTTCCGGAAGCCAATTTGAAAGGCACTCAAGGGTGATCTTGGCCATTTTCAGGTCTACCTGAAGCTCATGGACCTTGCTGAAAACTTCCAGATAATCTAAGTTACTCAACAGCACAATGGAGGTGCCTGAGTGAGAAATAACATATCCCTCTACCCCCCTTCTGCCCCCACTTCTTCATGTGTCTTTGGTTTTAATGACTAATTTTGAACCTTTTTTATGATTTAACTGTATATGTAAATGTAAGACGTCCAGAGTAACCCTGTGGCAAGGTGGCAGCCAATACATTTTATAAGTAAACAATAATAAAATGCCTTTCAATAAGGACACAGATGATGCTTAAAACCTAAGGTTATGAGGTGTGTCCATTTCTGAAGTAGCATTTGCTGATTTGAAACAGCATTTGAAATAGCGTTTCCTCATTCACAGGTATACTGGGGCAGGGGCATAGCAGAACTATTCATGGCTACTGGCCCTCTGTATAATGGCTTGTGTTCAGAAGAACACTCGGTCCACTTGATTATCAGGTGTCAAACTTCATCTGGCAGACCAAAGCATCAAGATCTGCATATTTTAATTTAGAACAGAACAGGGCAGAGCAGAACGGAACGGAACGGAACAGAACAGAACAGAATAGAATAGAATTTTATTGGCCAAGTGTGATTGGACACACAAGGAATTTATCTTGGTCCACATGCTCTCAGTGTACATTAAAAAAAGATAAATTTGTCAAGAATCATAAGGTACAAAACTTAATAATTGCCCAGGTACATATAATTAGTAAAATCATATTGGGAAGCAGTCAATATAAATTGTAAAAATACAAGCCACAGTTACAGTCATACAGTCATTTGTGGAAGGAGATGATGATGGGAACGATGAGAAGATTAATAGTAATGCAGACTTAGGAAATAGTTTGATGATGTTGAGGGAATTATTTGTTTAGCAGAGTGATGGCATTTGGGAAAAACTGTTCTTGTGTCTAGTTTTTCTGGTATGCAGTGCTCTATAGCATCGTTTTGAGGGTAATTATAATTACCCCCAAAACGATGCTATAAAGCACTGCTTTATAATGTATATCATTTTATAATTTATATAAAAACAAAATTTATAATTTACCTCTTGTGGAAGACTGAGAGTACTTTCTTCACATCATTTCATTTCCATGCTATGCTGAAATCCAACCATTTGAGAAATGTTCACATTGAGTCTTTTGTTTGCCCTGACAGTATGAGTCTTTCATGGTAGGCTAGGTCATGAAATTGGGAATCTATGCTCTTTATTAGCAATGCTCTTTATTAGTCTTGTGGTTGGCTCTGGACCAGCTCCTGCCCCAGGGAATGGGGAGGTGGATGCAGGGGAAACTTCAACATGTCACAGGCCTGTGTTATTGCCGACAGAATCAGTTCAGACTTTCGTTTCCTCGGACGAAGAAGAAGGTGGGAGTGACTCAGCAGAGGAGGGCTTGGCACACAGCCAAGCCAGTCAATCTTCGTTATCTTCTATTGCTTCATATGATGACATTTTGGACCCATGCAAGCACAGAATTATATGTAGAAGAGACCAAGTAAGAACATATTACAGGAAATAAGGGAGGCCACCTGTGTTTGGGTGAGGCTCCAGTAATTAGGGCTGCTGCTATAAATAGCAGCATGTGGGTTTGGCCATTGTGGAAGAATATCTGATAGCAGTTCATCAAGAATCTTGTGTTGCTGGACTTTGTTGCTTTTTCACGCCTTTGAAACCAAAGCAGAGCAACGTGTGTGTGTGTCTCACTTCATTGGAAGAAGGAGTGTGAAGTTTCTTCACAGCTGCTGGCTAAGTACTTCATGACTGCTTAAGGGACTACCCGGTTGTTTTGGGAAGAGTGCTCTTTGCAATACAAAAAGAGTGCTTAGTTTATTTTGACTTTTGTGTTAAAGAACATTGTTTTGAATTTTCAAACGTGTGTGTATCTGAAATTTGTACCCTTGAATTTTCGGGAGGCTCCTATCAGAGAGCCTGGCAGAACAATTAGTAAAATAGAATTACATGATTTTGAAAACTGTCCAAGCTTAACTCAGTGTGGGGTTATTTTGAATGTCTTTCTCAGGCATCCCTTTTCTTAAGTAATATTTTCTGCAAGTCCCCCATTGACAGCTTGCTCACTCTCTCCCAAAAGTCAGTTCTGCATTCCTTTACCCACACCTTAACAGGAATGTTTATTATTATGTAAGTTCAAAATTCATCTTCAACAGTCAAGTGAGTGACAATCTTGGGCCCGTTATGCTCTCTCAAACCTCAACTCCCATTCTGAAAACATAAATCATACAGGTCTATCTTTTGATAGTAGGTGTGAGAAACAGAACCATGATAGATTGGCAATTCCTAATTTTAGGAATCGTTCCTAGGATCACTCGCTTCAGAAAGATGAACAGCAAGCATGACATCTCGAAAGCTGTGCCTTAATTAGTGAATCATCTTGATTCAGCTCTAAGAATATTTTGATGTCTTGGATCATCACTTCTCAGTTGTCAGGGTAATGAGAGAAATATGTCCAAATCGTGTAAACGAAGCACAAAGGACAACAAACAGTTCACCAGCCAATACTTTCCCTCTTCCAGTTCTGAGATGTCTTAAAAATAAAACCGGGGAGTGGTATTAATGCCCAAAACATATATCATAGAAAATGATGGAAAGTTTAAAAAAATATGTACAGGATGCAGAGATAGAAACCTTTTTCCAAACCAGAACAAAATGTGAAGACTGAGAGATGAGGAATGGGAAACTTCAAGAGCGACAGAAAAGAAGAAAGACTGAGCAGCTATCTGCAGTTTAACAAGCAGAGACTGAAGGAAATTGAGCTTCATTTGTTTATTTAATGAAATAATTTATATGGGTGACAAGTGGAAAAACAATACAAAAAGCATAACAACACAAATGAACAATAATGCAATGCAACTGAGATTCCTTTTTTTTCTTTTTGCAACTCCTTTAATCATATAATCATATTATATAATGATCATATAATGGTGCATAAGTACACCAGGGTGCCTACCGTCCCCTGTCCTAATGTTTCTCTTTTACTAGTATCATTTTGTTTGTTTGTTTGTTGGTTGGTTGGTTGGTTGGTTGGTTGGTTGGTTTATTGATTTGATTTGATTTGATTTGATTTGATTTGATTTGATTTGATTTGATTTGATTTGTATGCCGCCCCTCTCCGAAGACTCGGGGTGGCTCACAACAGTAATAAAAACAATATAGCAGTGGAACAAATCTAATATTAAAAAACATATAAAACCCTATCATTATTTTTTTAAGAAAACAGCACATTCATACCAAACATAAAACAAAGTATTTAACAAAAGCTTGGCGGAAAGGTGTCTCAACTCCCCCATGCCTGGCGGTATAAGTGAATCTTGAGTAGTTTACGAAAGACAGGGAGAGTGGGGGCAGTTCTAATCTCCGGGGGGAGTTGGTTCCAGAGGGCCGGGGCCACCACAGAGAAGGCTCTTCCCCTGGGACCTGCCAAACGACATTGTTTAGTCGACAGGATCCAGAGAAGGCCAACTCTGTGGGACCTTATCGGTCGCTGGGATTGTATATAAACATTGTTATATCTTTGTATACCACCAATATGTACTTGACAAAACAATAAAATAAAATAAATAAATCTCTTTATTCGGAGTGGAGTTGGGGTGACTGAATGGAAATGAGTGTTTACTGACTGGATGCCCTTCCTAACGCCTATGTGGAGCTCATAGCATATATTTTCTCTTTGCACCCTGATAAACACCTGCTGCTAACTAGGATTGAGCTTCCTCAACCTTCTGAGTGGGAGGCAAGCATCTTTACTTCTAGATCACCAATTCAGATTCCTAATAAACTATCTCAAATCTTACAACACAAAGCTAATTCCATTAATATCTTGCCCAAAGAGCCTGAGAGTAAAACTATCTTGGGGAAGGTTAATAGGTCCATCTGAATCCCAGGGGGGGTGCCTCCGCTGTTACATCTGATGAGGTTTATCATCAATATCACGGGCTAGGAGTAATTGCATAAAAATGATTTCAAAACAAAAACAGGTGCATGATTATGTGTTGTGGTTAGCTCTGGCCCAGCTCCTGCCCCAAGGAATGTGCAGGTGGATGTGGGGGAAACATCCACATGCTGCAGGCCTGTTTTGCTCCCGATGGAATCTGCCGATGAAGCCTCCTCTGACCAAGGAAGCGTGAGTGACAGGGAAGAGGGGAGTTTGGCAGACAGCCCAGGAGGAGATCAGTCATCTGTATCATCCTTGGATTCTGAACAAGAATTAATGACACATCCACACATGCGTAGAATGATGCATAGGAGACAACAACTGAAGGATTATTATAAGAGAAAATGAGGCCATCTGTGGTTGGGTGGGGCTGCTGTAATTAGTGCTACAGATAAAAAGAACAGTGTGCTGGTTTAGCCTTGTGGCAGTTTATCTGATTCATTGTTTCATCAAGATCGTGGTTTTTGTGCTGTTCAAGATTGTGTGTGGACTCTCTGGACTTTAGAATTGGACTCAATTTCCCAGTTATTGGGTGAGCAATTGGATTGCATTTAACCTGTGCCTTGTGTGTACCAGAAAATCCCTTTGACATTTAAAAAGGGAGCTGTTTCTGTTTTTCTGTTTATAAAAACTTCTGGGTTTTCCTTTTATTGTGTGGTGTGTGTCTTCTGGACTAATTACCCTGTAATTACGGGCGGTTGAAACACACCGGCAGAACATTATGTCATCACACAAACACCATAATTACATTCATGTATCATTATGTTTCATATTTAATGCATGGATGGTGACATCATCACACATGTGTCATCATACGCCTCCTGGCAATAACTAATACCTGGGGCAGAGAGTAATGAATTCACAGGAAATGCAATTCACCCAAAGCAGACTCAGTAAAATTCTTTAGCATTTTCCCCCTCATTCTTGTCTAAACAATAATGCTCCTATTTTAGCTTTTTTTCTTTCTAATTTAAACGATTGGCCTTTCATTTCCACTACTTCAAAGTTTAGACTTCCTGTTCAGTTTAGAGTTTTACATCTGAGTAAAACTTAGTAAATCTGCAATCATTGCTGCTCCAATTGAATAGAATAGAATTCTTTTATTGGCCAAGTGTGATTGAACACACAAGGAACTTGTCTTGGTGCATATGCTCTCAGTGTACATAAAAGAAAAAGATACATTTGTCAAGAATCATGTGGTACAACACTTAATGGTTGTCATAGGGGCAAATAAACAATGAAGAAACAATCAATATTAATAAAAATCTTAGGATACAAGCAACAAGTTACAGAGTACCGGTAATTGTCAGACTGACTTTACTCCGAGAAGAACTTGGACTAAATTTTGATCAGCAAAATCAAGAGCTGAGGAACAGGTAGATATGGTATATTCTTAACTAATAATAACATCCAGAGAGAGGAAATACAGCTGCTACAGATCAGTTGCTTTGTATTAAGGAATATGCAAGCTCAATGCTTAGTCATAATGTTTTTTAAAAATCCTTAAAAGGATTGCCTGTCTCTCCAGCATTTGCAATTCACCTGTGAGACTTGATAGAGTATTGTTAAGTTTTTAATCTTCTTTTTTTTTTTTTTTACAAAAGAGAAGTATGCACCTTACTGCTTAAGTGTAGTTAAACTGGATAAAAGATGGTTCTTGAAATGGAGATTGATTGAAATATAATGTGTTTGTGTTGTGGTAGAACAGCCTATTAACTGGGTTTCTTCGAGTTGTTCCTTTCTCTTCCCTTCCCCAAATGGCTCCTTTGAAATGTCTAATTCTGATTTGCTATACTTTTCTGGCCTCAGTTGTAGTAGCAGCTTTACTGCTTTTTTAAAACAACAACAACAACAATAAGATTCTGCGGGTAGCACAGTCCTGTTTTTCCAAGATAAAAACATTTACAGACTCTTGGAAATGATTGCTACTGGACATAGTTTCCAGTTTAACAAAAGGTTTACTGCACTTGGGACTGAGAAGATTACTTGGTTTTGTTAACTTCAAGACTTTCTCTGGTATTGTCTTTGTGGGTGTCATTTACAAGCTGTTGAATACAACCTCAATGGCACCCAGGCTCCAAAAGGCTTTTCTCTTATTTTCATCCTATTCATTATCTTGCAAAGGAGCACCGTGCAGTTGCAAATACATATTAAATTAGGTTTGTGCATGAATTGATCTTTGCAAATAGACATCTCATTACAAAAGCAAATAATCAGAAATCAAACAAAAGACAACTAGACCCTTGTGAGGGCACGGCAAGAGTTACTGTCAAGTACTTTTCCTGCTTTGTGTACGCCATTCAGGGGTTTACAAAAGAGTTCCCCAATTAAATTGCCTCCCTTTTGCTACCTACCCTTCAATTTATTCTTTATCTTGCAAAACACTTTTATAGTCATTTTTTGCATCCATTACATACTTTTTCACTTTCGACATGAAACCCTGTCATTTTATTAATAAAAAATTCCAGATTTCTGCATTTTAATGTATGTGTGTGTGTGTGTGTGTGTAAAATATTGCACAGAAATGTTCCATATAGTCAAAACCTCTCTGGCAACAAGTGATTTGACTGCTCAGAGGTCCTGAAGAAATTTGCCTCACCTCCAAACACTAAAAAGAATTGTAATATTAAAGGCTCTGCAACAGTTCAGATCAATAGTAGGTTCTAAAACCCATTGTTACTGTTTCACACATGCGCAAGCCCAAGTACACAATGCTGCTTCTGTGCATGCATAGAAACATCCTGGGTGAATGGGCGGAGCCTCTCACTGCCGTGACCAGTTCACACAACCAGGCCGAACCAGGAGCAACCTACCACTACCTATCAGATAATCTAATAGTAGCACCTATCTCTAAGGCTCATGAACAACTTCTTCTAAAATTATTTTTGTGTTGCTTCCTTGTTGTGTGAGTCCCAAGGGCACTTTGTTGGTCCGAATCAACTGAGTTGTCTTAAAAGGAAACCAGTAAGTAGCATTGTCATCAACATATGTTTTATTTTGAGGATTCTGTCCACTGAATTTACTAATCTTATGTTCAAATCAACACCAAGAACATGCAAATTAGCAAGAATTTCTATGCTGCCTAAGCATATTCTATAGAGATGGAGCTTTCAATTAAAATTGATTGCTTCTTAAAAAGAGGGGGAACTATGGTAATTTGTTCCTACATAGGAGGAAGGGAATATTATGCAGCTTGCAGATATTAATATAAGAGCCAAGCCAGTCTAAATGTGTCATTTTAATCACAGTAACAGTGAAGTAGGAGGTCTGTTTTATTTGTTTGTAATAATCAGCTCTGAGTGAATAATTGATTTGAAGATGCTATAAATATATTTTTGTATTAAGAATGGTTCATTTTGCATATGGTTTCTTGATTAATGTCTCAGCCTCAGTTTAATTATAGCTTTGGTTCTTTTAAAATGAACATTAAATGAACATTAAAAAAAAAAGAATTGGCTTGGAGGATTGGTAACAAAGTCAATCAACGGTACCGTTTTGGCAATAACTTGGTTATTTATGCTACCTTTTACTAGTTGTGCTGTGACGATTTAATGCACAATTTCATATAATATTATTTCCTATTCAATTAAAAAAAAACTGAATTAGAATCATATCTGGAGCCCTGGTGGCACCAGTGCTTAAAGTGCAGACAAACTCTGCCTACAGCCTGGAGTTCGATCTTGACAAAGCTCAAGGTTGACTCAGCCTTCCATCCTTCTAAAGTTGGTAAAATGAGGATCCAGAATGTTTGGGGCAATGTGCAAATAATGCTTTTATATTGTATACCAGCTTTTGGAGAGCCCTTATATCAGAGCTTCCTGGGAATTTAATACTCTATCAGTTTGAGCCTATCAGGATATCAAAAAGGGGGATTCCCCTCCCAGAGATTTAGAATCAACGGGTCCCTCTCCTTGTTTCCAGTACAAAGGCGTTTGCTTTTCCTGTGTGGCCTTTTCTGACATTTGAAAGTGTAGAGGGAAAATGTATCTGTATTCTTGCCATCCCTCGTCATTCATAAACCAAGCTGAAAACAGAAATTGCAAAGTTGCAAGTCAGGAAACAGTGCCATAAGAGACAGCGCTTAAAGGTCTTTTCAGCTGAAACTGATAAAACAGCTCTTCTCTCTCTTTTGGAGTTGCAAAGAGGCGTTTTAATAAAAACAAAAACAAAACTAAAGCCCTTCAGGATACAGAGCTTTGCTGAAGTGGCCTGTTGTTGAGGAAAGTCCACGGTGTGATATCATCCTTAGCCATGTATCTATAACATTGGTGACAATGATGGACCGAGAAAGATCTCCAAATTGTAAATACCACCTACAGCAATTGACAATAATTAATTTGGCCATTGTGATTAATTCAAATATAACTTATTCACAAAATTTCCATTTTGTCCAACATGAATTTCGGTTTTATAGCCCTCATTTTTGTCCATCTGCTTAGGGGATACTTATTTAATATCATAACTTACATCTTAACTTGAATAAGCCAAAGAGACAGAAGAATAGATGTTGCAGATTGACATGGTGGCAGATTTATTTATGTATTTATTTATTATTTGGATTTGTATGCCGCCCCTCTCTGAAGACTCGGGGCGGCTCACAACAAGTGCAACAAATCATAAATAATCCAATTAATTAAAATATTTAAAGATTTAAAAAAACCCATATACTAACAGACACACACACAAGCATACCATGTATAAATTAAACATGCCCAGGGGGAGATGTTTCAATTCCCCCATGCCTGACGGCAAAGGTGGGTTTTAAGAAGTTTACGGAAGGCAGGAAGAGTAGGGGCAGTTCTAATCTCCGGGGGGAGTTGGTTCCAGAGAGCCGGTGCCGCCACAGAGAAGGCTCTTCCCCTGGGGCCCGCCAACCGACATTGTTTAGTTGACGGGACCCGGAGAAGGCCCACTCTGTGGGACCTAATCGGTCGCTGGGATTCGTGCGGCAGGAGGCGGTCTCGGAGATATTCTGGTCCAATGCCATGAAGGGCTTTAAAGGTCATAACCAACACTTTGAATTGTGACCGGAAATTGATCGGCAGCCAATGCAGACTGCGGAGTGATGGTGAAACATGGGCATACCTAGGTAAGCCCATGACTGCTCTCGCAGCTGCATTTTGCACGATCTGAAGTTTCCGAACACTTTTCAAAGGTAGCCCCATGTAGAGAGCATTACAGTAGTCGAACCTCGAGGTGATGAGGGCATGAGTGACTGTGAGCAATGAGTCCCGGTCCAGATAGGGCCGCAACTGGTGCACCAGGCGAACCTGGGCAAACGCCCCCCTCGCCACAGCTGAGAGATGGTTTTCTAATGTGAGCTGTGGATCAAGGAGGACGCCCAAGTTGCGGACCCTCTCTGAGGGGGTCAATAATTCCCCCCCCCAGGGTAATGGACGGACAGGTGGGATTGTCCTTGGGAGGCAAAACCCACAGCCACTCCGTCTTATCCAGGTTGAGTTTGAGTCTGTTGACACCCATCCAGGCCCCAACAGCCTCCATGCACCGGCACATAACTTCCACCGCTTCGTTGACTGGGCATGGGGTGGAGATGTAAAGCTGGGTATCATCAGCATATTGATGATACCTCACCCCATGTCCTTGGATGATCTCACCCAGCGGTTTCATGTAGATGTTGAATAGCAGGGGGGAGAGGACTGACCCCTGAGGCACCCCACAAGGGAGAGACCTCGGAGCCGACCTCTGACCCCCCACTAACACCGACTGCGACCGGCCAGAGAGGTAGGAGGAGAACCACTGAAGAACAGTGCCTCCCACTCCCAACCCCTCCAGCCGGTGCAGAAGGATACCATGGTCGATGGTATCGAAAGCCGCTGAGAGGTCGAGGAGCACCAGGACAGAGGATAAACCCCTGTCCCGGGCCCGCCAGAGATCATCCATCAACGCGACCAAAGCGGTTTCCGTGCTGTAACCGGGCCTGAAACCCGACTGCTGGGGACCTAGATAATCGGCTTCTTCCAAGGACCGTTGGAGCTGGAGTGCCACCACCTTCTCAACAACCTTCCCCATAAAGGGAAGGTTGGAGACTGGACGATAGTTATTAAGTACGGCTGGGTCCAGGGAAGGCTTCTTGAGGAGGGGGCGCACGAGCGCTTCTTTATAGAGTGTTGGAAAAACTCCCCTCCCCAAGGAAGCGTTGGTAATCTCCTGGGCCCAGCTCCGTGTCACCTCCCTGCTGGCCGAGACCAACCAGGAGGGACACGGATCCAGTAAACAGGTGGCGGAACTCACAGCTCCAATGGCCTTGTCCACTTCATCAGGTGTCACCAGATCAAACTCTTCCCAGACAGGAGGACAAGTACGTGCCCCAGTCACCTCGACTGACTCATTGTCAGTCGACTCTGTTTTACAATTGGAGTCGAGGTCGGCCCGGATCTGAGCGACTTTATCAGCGAAAAACGTGTTAAAATCCTCGGCACTACTCTGCGAGGGCTCCCCAACTCCCCCCTGGTTAAGAAGGGAGCGGGTCACCCTAAACAGAGCGGCCGGGCGGGATTCCGCTGATGCAATCAAGGCGGTATGGTACGCGCATCTTGCCGCCTTGAGTGCCACTTTGTAAGTCTTAATAAAAGCTCTTACAAGTGTTCGATCAGATTCAGACCTACTCTTCCTCCATCGCTTCTCTAGACGTCTCTTTTGGCGTTTCAACTCCCGGAGCTCCTCGTTATACCATGGGGCTCTACGGGGTTTAGCACCACGGAGAGGTCGCAAAGGCGCAATCCGGTCAAGAGCCTCCGCAGAAGCCCTGTTCCAGGCCTCCGCAAGAGACTCCGCCGAACTGTGGACGAGTGCCTCTGGAATAACCCCAAGCGCCGTCTGAAAGCCCTCTGGGTCCATCAGGCGTCTGGGGCAGAACATCTTCATTGGTTCCGCCTCCCTGCGGGGAAGGATTGGAGCCAGGAAGTCAAGCCGTAGTAGAAAATGGTCTGACCATGACAAAGGCAACACTTCTAAGCCCCTTAGTCTCAGACCATTACTCAATTGCTCGGAAAGGAATACCATGTCAGGTGCGTGCCCTCCCTCGTGAGTCGGACCCTGTACTACTTGAGTCAGGTCCATGGCTGTCATGGTGGCCATGAACTCCTGTGCCAACCCAGAGGTTTCGCCGAGTGACGGCAGGTTGAAATCCCCCAGGACAATAAGTCCGGGGAACTCCACCGCCAACCCGGCTACCTCCTCGAGTAGCACAGGCAGGGCTTTTGACACGCAGCTGGGAGGCAAGTATGTGACAAATAAGCCCACCTGAACCCCTAAGTCCAACTTCATCAAGAGAGACTCGCAACCCGCAATTTCCGGAGCAATGAGTCCACGTAGGCAAAGGCTCTCCCTGGCTATAATAGCCACTCCTCCCCCCCTTCCCTGGGGTCGAGGTTGATGCCATATCTGAAACCCAGCTGGGCAGATTTCAGAGACAGGAACACCTCCCTCTGGGCCCAGCCAGGTTTCAGTAATACATGCCAGGTCGGCCTCCTCATCCAGGAACAGATCCCGGATGAGGAGAACTTTATTTACCACCGACCTGGCATTGAGCAGCAGCAACCTGAGCCCAGGGCCAGAGTTACACTCATCACCAGTACCCAAGATTGGGCTCACAGAGCCAGAACAAGGGATCGTTATTAAGCAACGATCCCTCGTTCCCCTGGAACGGCTAACTCTGTGGCCCCCGCCATCTCTGCCTCTCCCCAGCAACACTGGAATATTCCGACCCTCTGCCACCCCAGAGATCGGTGCCCCTTCCTCTCCTGTCTCCCGAGCGTCAGGTGGGCCAAAACTGTCATTCATACTATTTTCATTCATCTCATGCATACCACAACCCCACCCACTCCAACCATCACACTCACACCAATCATTCATCCTATGCACAATATTACATACACCCCAGTCATCCATTCATTAAGAAGCCCCCCAATAATATTAAGATTAAATTAGTAATAATTAAAATAGATTAACTTGATTATTAAAATACAGTAAGAAAAATATCTAAATTTATCAAATTTAAAAACTATAAATATAATATATATATATATATATATATAAAATATAAAAAATATAAAAAATATCGGAAATTAGTAAGCAATAAGATAGTGTTAAATTCTTAATTAGATAGCATTCCACCAACCCATACAGCCCCAATATATGATTGTTTAAAAAAAACATTGGTATGGTATTTAGTCAGTTGTAGCTAATATAGTTAGTAGTTGAAATAATGGTAATTGTTATCCAGAGTACAGTATCAAAATAAGAACAATAAACCAGTGGAATGGCTTGCATTGTGGTTGCTCCATCATTGGAGACCTTTAAAGCAAGGATCCCCAAACTTGGCAACTTTAAGACTTGTGGGCTTCAACTCCCAGAATTCCCCAGCCAGCAAAGCTTTAAAGGGTGTGGACAACTATTTGTCTAAAATGGTATAGGGTGTCCTGCTTGAGGAGGGAGCTTGACTAGAAGACTTTCATAGTCTCTTCCAATTCTGTTATTCTGTTCTATGATGAATGCAGTTGATTGGGGAAGGCTTCTTTAACACAATGTTTATTATTTAATTACCTTTTACACTTCTTAAGAATAGTTGCTTACATTATATCCTGCTTCCCCCTAAATAAGACATCCCCTGATCATTAGCCCAATCGGGCTTTTGAATGCATCGTAATAAGGCCAAGCACTTATAACAGGGTTAAAAAAATATATATATAAGACAGGGTTCTTATTTTCAGGGAAACACTGGTATTAAATTAACACATTACTTGTTCAAGTGTTGGTTAATCCGTGCCAGAATGCTACTGTAATAATTTAGTATAGCTTTGAATCTCTATATTGCCATATGCATATTACCTATTGGTACATAATATTTTCTCACTCAATTTCAGAGTGAAAGACAATAGTTCTTCGTAATAAAATCTCTATTAGGTACACATTGAAGTTCATTGCTGTCACTTTTTGACTTGATGATTTTATTTTAGCAGTGTGGTGGCCTAGTGGGGAAGATGCTTGCCTCCCACTAGGAAGATTGAGAATTCAATCCTGAGTAGAGGCAGATGTTTCTCTCCTAGGGTGCAAAGAAAAATTATCTGCTGCAAACTCTGCATAAACATCAGGAAGGGCATCCAGCCAATACACACTGTGCTCCATCCTGACTCTACTCCAAATTAAGGGACTGCAGGTTTATAAAAAGGGAGTCAATCAGTAACCACTTTGAGTTCTTTTAAAAGCTAATGCTTGTGTCATCAGTGATAGCATCTAGCCGCATTGTCTTCTGTCAGACTTTATTTTTTATAGTTCTCAATTTTTCAGAGTTTCAGGTTCTTCTTGCCTTCCTGCTACATTTCCAAAGTATTTAAGCTTTATTTTCATTCTTAGGCATCCAGTGAGCAGTCTGGTTTTACTTCAACTAATACTGAATGGCATGCAATATTTTTAATGAAGCTGATGTTCATCCATTGTGTTCGAAGAAGACTTTGACATCTAACACGTTGTGGGTTGTTCTGTCGAGCTCTCTGATAGGAGCCTCCCGAAAATTCAAGGATACAAATTTCAGACACACAGACGTTTGAAAATTTAAAACAATGTTCTTTATCACAAAAGTCAAAATAAACTAAGCATTCTTTTTGTATTGCAAAGAGCACTCGTCCCAAAACAACCAGGTAGTCTGTACAATTTCCCTTAAGTACTTAGCCAACAGCTGTGGAGAAACTTCACACCCCTTCTTCTTCCAACGAAGGGAGACACACACACACGCTGCTCTGCTTTGGTTTCAAAGGCGTGAAAAAGCAACAAAGTCCAGCACACAAGATTCCTGACGAAACTGCAACAGATATTCTTCCACAATGGCCCAACCCACATGCTGCTATTTATAGCAGCAGCCCTAAATACTGGAGCCCCACCCAAACACAGGTGGCCTCTCTTATTTCCTGTAATATGTTCTTACTTGGTCTCTTCTACGCATAATTCTGTGCTTGCGTGGGTCCAAGATGTCACCATCTGAAGCTATAGAAGATAAGGAAGATTGACTGCCTTGGCTATGTGCCAAGCCCTCCTCTGTCGAGTCACTCCCACCTTCTTCTTCGTCTGAGGAAACTAAAGTCTGAACTGATTCTGTCGGCAATAACACAGGCCTGTGACATGTTGAAGTTTCCCCTGCATCCACCTCCCCATTCCCTGGGGTAGGAGCTGGGCCAGAGCCAACCACAACAGTGGGCTGTCCACCATGTGTCCGCAGGTGGCTGTTAAGGCCTATACGGGCACTAAATGTTCTGCCAGATGTTGGGCAGACATGTGTGGGCACCATTGTCTCAGCATTTGCAGCTCTGGCTTTGCAGAGTGCTCGCTTATCTTTTGCTATGATTGTTCTTTTGGTCTCATGTCTGGCAGCCCTAGTGGATCAGCATGCACCATATTGATCGATCTTGTGCCAGGGTTTCCCAGGAGGTGGTGTCTATATTGAGGGATTTGAAGGAGGCTTTCAATGCGTGCATGTGCACCAGTGTGCCTTCCGTCCCCTGTCCAATTGTCTCTCCTTATCTCATTTATTTTTTCTTCCTTTCAAATTTGTTCACCTATACTTTTATATCTTTTCTTCTATTTGTTTCTTTAGTTATATTACTACATATATATTCTCTTCAATGTGTATTATGTATAGTACTAAATAAATAAATAAATAAAAATGTGTCTTTGCGTTGCTTCCTTTGTCCCCCATGCGATCGCTTTCCTTTAGACACCTCACCATAGAGGAGCTTTTTAGGGATGCGATGGTCTGGCATCCTAGTAACATGGCCTGCCCAGCATGTCTGAGCTTTCATCAGCAGGGTGTGAATTGATGGCAGGACTGCTCTGGAGAGGACTTCTGTGTCTGGTACCTTATCTTGCCACTGGGTTCTCAGAATTCTAGGGAGGCAACTCATGTGGAAGTTGTTCAATTGCTCAGCATATTTCCTGTATACAGCCCAAGTCTCTAATACTTTTGTCATTAGTCATAGCATCTAGCCACATTGTCTTCTGTCACACTTATTTTTTCAATTTTTCCAACCTTCAGGCTCTTCTTGTCTTCATACTATATTGCCAAATTATTTAAAGCTTTATTTTCATTCATAAGCATCCAGTGAGCAGTCTGGTTTTACTTCAGCTAGTACTGAATGGCATGCGATATTTTTAATATTTTTCTCCCGTAGCACAGTTCCAAGGCAATGTTTTTTCTTCAGTTTTTCCAATGGTCTAGCTTTCACAGCCATGTGTTTCAACTGGGAAAAACAATAGCCTTGACAATGTGAACCTTGAGATACTGCTGTACTTTAATATCTCTTATTTATATCAGCCTTTCTTCCAAACAGCAGCTATCTCTTTGCTTTGTGGCTTCCTACAGTCACCACGCCTATTACATTTTGCAACTAGGAAGATAAACTCCGTTACTGCATCAACTTCCATTTGCACTGACTGTTGATGTAATGTTAGCTTTTTACACACTGAGCATTTCCACTTATTCTTTTTCGCTTTCAGCCACATTTTAGACTGATAGAAGTGTTTCTGACTTCCAGCATTGTCAGTGTATCTGAGATGCTTGTTAATTTCCTAGCAATTTTAATTCCAATGTTTTTTAATCTTCTGGTCCAGCTTTTCACATGATATAGCCTGCACATGGATGACACGTGCACATGATGCCCTAGCTTCAGAAGAGAAAGATTTAGGGGTAGTGATTTCTGACAGTCTCAAAATGGGTGAACACTGTGGTCAGGCAGTAGAGAAAGCAAGTAGAATGCTTGGCTGCATAGCTAGAGGTATAACAAGCAGGAAGAGGGAGATTGTGATCCCACCGTATAGAGCACTGGCGAGACCACATTTGGAATACTGTGTTCAGTTATACAAAAAGATATTGATAAAATTGAACGGGTCCAAAGATGGGCTATAAAAATGGTGGAAGGTCTTAAGCATAAAACATATAAGGAAAGACTTAATGAACTCGATCTGTATAGTCTGACTCTGGAGGACAGAAGGGAAAGGGGGGGGGGACATGATAGAAACATTTAACTATGTTAAAGAGCTAAATAAGGTTCAGGAGAGAAGTGTTTTTAATAGGAAAGTAAACACAAGAACAAGGGGGAATAATCTGACGTTAATTGGGGGAAAGATCAGAAGCAACATGAGAAAATACTATTTTACTGAAAGAGTAGTAGATTCTTGGAACAAACTTCCAGCAGACGTGGTTGGTAAATCCACAGTAATTGAATTTAAACATGCCTGGGATAAACATATATCCATCCTAAGATAAACTACAGAAATAGTATAAGGGCAGGGGAAAGATCAGAAGCAACACGAGAAAATACTATTTTACTGAAAGAGTAGTAGATGCTTGGAACAAACTTCCAGCAGACGTGGTTGGTAAATCCACAGTAAATGAATTTAAACATGCCTGGGATAAACACATATCCATCCTATGATAAAATACAGGAAATAGTATAATGGACCATGAGGTCTTTTTCTGCCTTCAATTTTCTATTTTTTCTATGTAATTATTTTCTTATTATGTATCCCAATTATTTTCTTCCTCGTGGAGTTGATCTCCTGCTCCAGTAGTTTACTAACATTTAGTTGGCAGTCACTGCTTGATCTGACTGTGAGTCCTTTCTGGTACATCCTGATTTGGTTCTACTCTATTCTGATAGCATCTAATTCTTGCAGCCTGTCCCCAATAAGTCAGGGTAATTCAAATTATAGTTCTTCACCTGCATCTGTCTAAAAAGACAACAGCAATTAGGCACAGAGCTTATTAATGCTGTTGCAAGTACCCAAGCTAGGCTTAGTGGCTGTGTTAACATTCCAGGTGCAGGTGTTCTTCCCTGCCCTCACCTCTTCTGCCTTTTGACCTACTTTGAAAAAGGTGTTATAGTTGTGAAATGGCAACAAGCTCCGTCTCTTGGTGGCTCCATACACTCAATGGTGTCCCATGTTATTGCAGAAACCGGAGAGGACAAACAATAAAACTTGCACTGAATATCATATATAGTGATACCTCTACCTAACTTACAAACTTTTCTAGATAAGAACCGGGTGCTCAAGATTTTTTTGCCACTTCTCAAGAACCATTTTCCACTTACAAAACCCGAGCCTCCAAAACTGTAACCGGAAAAGGCAGGGAAAAGCCTCCATGGGGCCTCTCTAGGAATCTCCTGGGAGGAAACAGGGCCGGAAAAGGTGGGGGAGAAGCCTCCGCGGGGCCTCTCTAGGAATCCCCTGGGAGGAAACAGGGCCTCCACCCTCCCTGTGGTTTTCCCAATCGCACACATTATTTGCTTTTACATTGATTCCTATGGGGGAAATTGCTTCTTCTTACAAACTTTTCTACTTAAGAACCTGGCCACGGAATGAATGAAGTTCATGAGTAGAGGTACCACTGTATAACATCCTGAAAATGATATCCTCCCACAGACGCAGTAGGATATGAAACAGATAGCATTTTCTTGGCTCCATTACTTTGTTCTTGATGGCAGTCTTTCTTTCCATTTTAAAGGTGAAATTTGTTAGGGCAGGGGAGATGAAATCAAGCCACTTTCTCAGGTCTCAAGATATTATAGTGTATCATGAACTAATTGGGGGGGGGGATACAGCTTATGATTCAGTGCATTCGTTAAAGGGATAAAATGGCTCAAGCCAATAACCACATTAAATGAATCATAGAACTTCTGTCAAAGACCTTAGAGTACTCATATCCAATGACCTAAGTGCCAGAGCTCACTGTAACAATATTGCAAAAAAGCATTAAGAATTGTTAATCTAATTTTACATAGCTTCTTCTCCAAAAACATTGAACTGCTAACCAAATCTTACAAAACTTTTGTCAGACCAATTCTAGAATACCTTCACCTGTATGCAACCCACATTGCGTATCAGACATAAATACAATCGAGAGAGTCCAGAAATAATTCACAAGAAGAGTCCTTCACTCCTCCTCTCGCAACAAAACACCTTACTCAATCAGACTTGAAATACTGCAATTCGACAATTCAACAATTTAAAATTATGTCACCTCCGATTTGATCTAACAATCGTTCATAGCATCATATACCAAAATGTCCTTCCTGTTAGTGACTACTTCACCTTCAACTGCAACAACACACGAGTACCTAATAGATTCAAAGTTAACATAAACCTCTCCAAACTAGATTGTAGAAAATGCGACTTCAGCTATAGAGTGATCAACGCCTGGAACACATTACCTGACTCTGTAGTTTCTTCCCCAAACCCCAAAATCTTTAACCCCAGATTGTCTACAATTGACCTCTCCCCTTTTCTAAGAGGTCTGTAAGGGGCGTGCATAAGTGCATCATTGTGCCTACCATCACTGTCCTACTGTCCTATTGTTCTCTGTTATCATTATTTACTACTTACGTTATGCTTAAAAAAACTATAATCCTATACTTGTTTGACTAAACAAACAAATAAATATGAATACAGGTTATGGGTCCCGTGTTACTATAATTTGAAATTCATTATTTGTAGTTTTTGTAGCGATTTTAACAAGGAAGGTTAGGAGAGATAAGAGTATTCATTTTTCCTATTATCATTCTCTGTGGTCCCTATTATCATTCTACACTCACAAAAGGATTCCTTTTTGTCAGTGTAATTATCCTAGAGACAGAAAATTATCCTAATGGCAGAAAACCTGAATAAAAAAATCTGATATCATAAAGATTTCTTTTAATTTTTTTTAATTTTCTTCCTTGAAAAGTAAATAATATTATATCATCTTTAAAATTTCCTACAATGCATGCAATCTCATTTTACTGACCCACTGTGCGTAGGTAAAATGAGATATAAATATTCAAGAGTTCAGAATTCAATTGGTTATGTTGCTACAAAATTAATTGGAAAAGGTGTCCCTCAAGGTAGTGTTTTAGGACGCACACTATTCATACTATACATAAACGATCTTTGCGATTGGATCACTAGCAATTGCGTTCTCTTTGCAGATGATGCCAAACTATTTAATACTACCGACAATGCTGCTACCCTTCAAAAAGACCTTGACCACATAGCAGAATGGTCTAAAACCTGGCAACTTCAAATCTCCACCACTAAATGCTCTGTCTTACACATTGGTAAAAAGAATCAGAATATTAAATATAAACTTGGAGGAATTGAACTTATTGATAACTCTCAATCTGTCAAAGACCTTGGAGTATTTATATCCAATGACCTAAGTCCTAGAGCCCACTGCAACAACATTGCCAAAAAGGCTTTAAGAGTTGTTAACCTAATCTTTCGCAGCTTCTTCTCTGGTAATTTTGAACTGCTAACAAGAGCTTACAAAACATTTGTCAGACCAATCCTAGAATACAGCTCGCCTGTATGGAACCCACATTGCATATCTGACATCAACACAATTGAGAGAGTCCAGAAATATTTCACAAGAAGAGTCCTTCATTCCTCTTCTCACAACAAAATACCTTACTCCGCCAGACTTGAAATTCTTGGTTTAGACAACTTACAACTCCATCATCTCCGTTCCGACTTAATTATAGTTCATAAAATTATATACCAAAATGTCCTACCTGTTAACGACTACTTTACCTTCAACCACAACAACATACAAGCACGAAATCGATTTAAATTAAATGTCAACCGCTCCAAACTTGACTGCAAAAAATACGACTTCAGCAACAGAGTAATCAACGCCTGGAATGCACTACCTGATTCTGTGGTTGCTACTCCTAACCCCAAAACCTTTAACCTTAGACTATCTACAATTGACCTCTCCCCCTTTCTAAGAGGTCTGTAAGGGGCGTGCATAAGCGCACCACTGTGCCTACCGTCCCTGTCCTATTGTCTTCTTTTGTTACTTTTTATCATTACTTATCTAATGTTTTATTTGTACAAATTATCACCCTATAATTGTTTGACAAAATCAATAAAAAATAAAAAAATAAAAATAAAAGACATTTGATTCTTAGGAACTCCTTCAATGTAGATCTTTCCTATTTAGAAATGTGAGACGGACAGTTTTTGAAATGCCTCACGATAATCGCTCTTCTCACAACTCTGCCAAGCCATCAGTGTTTACCTAGGTGGAGCTCTGAGAAATTAATTACCACTTACTGCACTGGTAATATTACAGGAAGAACTTGAAAAACAAAAGAAAAGAAACAGAAGCAACCTTTTTGAAATGGCCTTTGAAAGTTTTCCACTGAAAGTATTTTCAAAAGCGGAAGACGCATCCACTCAAGCCAGATGAAAGCAGCTTATGCAACATTGATGGCCTCCGAACCATCGTTCCTAGAATTCCCAGTTAAATGGCACAGCTAGGATTCCGGGAGTTTTGATCCTAATCAGGGATGAAATGTTCCCAGTTCACTCGTCGGAGAGCTGGTTGCAAAGGCAGCACAAGGCTCCACCTACTTGCCTGCATGCCGTCATTTGGGTTCTTTTATCCTCTGTGTATGCACAAAGCGTTCTGTGCATGGTCAGAATGTAAAAGAACCCAAATGGCAATGTCTGGGTGAGTGGGCGGAGCCTTCACAACTGGCTCTCCGATGACCAACAAGCACGAGCAAACCAGGAGTATTTCATCCCTGATCCTTAAATGGAAGGCTCTAGATTTGGAGCAGGTTGGGTTAGACTTTGTAAATAGAAACATAGAAGATTGACGGCAGAAAAAGACCTCATGGCCCATCTAGTCTGCCCTTATACTATTTCCTAAGATACTATTTTATCTTAGGGTGGATATATGTTTATCCCAGGCATGTTTAAATTCAGTTACTGTGGATTTACCAACCACGTCTGCTGGAAGTTTGTTCCAAGCATCTACTACTCTTTCAGTAAAATAATATTTCCTCACTTTGCTTCTAAATACCTTAGGAGAGCCTCAAATATGTGCCTGAAATTACTTTGTGTGTTTTTAGGCTTTGCTGTTTCTAGTACAAACACAAGTAGTCCTCAATTTACAATAGTTCATTTAGTCACCAGTCCAAGTTACAGTGACACTGAAAAAAGTGATTTATGACCTCTTTTCACATTTACAACCGCTGCAGCATTTCCATGATCCCATGATCAAAATTCAAATATTTATGACGGTTACAGTGTCCCAGGGTCACGTGATCTCCTTTTGCAATCTTCTGACAAGCAAAGTCAACAGTGAGGCCAGATTCACTTAAAAACTGCAGTGATCCACTTAACAAGTTTGGCAAAACAAAAAAAAAGGTTTTAAAATGGGGCAAAGTTCGCAACAAACATTTTTTATTTAGCAACAGAAATTCGGGGTTCGGTTTTGGTCGTAAATCAAGGATTATCTGTAATATATTTACAGAAATATATTTTCACATCGGAATAACGCTGAAACGGGGCACTTATCTCTGAGTTTCTTACAGAAACTGATTCTATTCCTACCTCTTGATTTCAATTGACATACTTTGTACAGTACACATTCTTTGCTCATTGATGCAAATGGAAAATACAAACTCTAAACAGTCACAAAGGAGCAAAGAAAGAGCTTACATGAATGGCAAACTATACAGAGAACAGCCTATGTCACCTAATGGTGGAAGCAGTAATGTAAGAAAACTGAAAACTCATGGTTATAAAGACATCTATTTGCATACTGGAGGACATACTAAATTTGCTTTAGATGTGCCTTAAATACTTCAAGGAACAAACAGGTGCTTATTATAGCCATAATCAAGTAAAAGCCTGGATGTTGAATTGCTGTTCTGACCTCATGAAAATGTAAATTTGAAATCTGGAATGTGCATTAACATCATGTTTTCTTGAATTCTAAAATAAGCTTATTGTTTACAGTAAGTTATAATGTGAAAGCTTTCATGTTATTCAAATATTGGGAAACGCAGATGAAGTCCTGCATTGAAATGGAGATGAGATGACCAAATAATGGGTAGAATGAAGAGCTAAAAAGGAGTTGTAGCTTACTTGGCACAGACAGCTGTTCAATCTCTGATCAAATCTTAAAAATGTAAGATCTAGGGCTGTCTAGTATAAGCACTCGTCTCTGGGATCTCTTTGGATCAGTTTGCTTTTAAGCTGGTCTAGATGGAAGAAAATTTAAGTAGCTTGGTGATATTTGGTCACAGCTGTAATGTACACACAAGACAACTGATACTAGATAGCAGTGACGGGTTCCTTCTGGTTCACCCAAACCAGTAGTGACCCGCTGGTTTTGTCACAATGACATCACGAAACTGGTTTGGTCGGTACTGGGGTGTGAGTGCTGCCATTTTTTTTAAAAAAAAAGTTTTGAATTTTTTAAAAATTTCTTTTTGTTCTGACCATGTGCAGAAGCCTAGTTTCTGGCACTGTGCATGCGTTTGCCATTTTGATTTTGGCTTTAAATTTTTTTTTCACCACGTGGAGTGGGGGGAAGCGAACTGGCAGTGAGGTAAGTGACCCACTCTTGCTAGATAGGATAGATTAAAGAGGTTTTATCGCTAAGAAAGAGTAAGCTATGAGGCAATGGGGAGACAGAAGAATTGCTTTAAACACAAGTAACAAAAACAAAACAGAAATTTAGTAATTGCAAACTAGATTTATCCTTATGGAATGAAGTTTAGAGCTGATGATGATAATTGTTAAATCTTACACTTCGATAGAAGGGCTCGCAGTTGGGTAGCAAAGTTGTTGATGGATTCCCCGTCAGCCTGCCGCATGTGGGCGAACTGGTTTCTTTTTTATTATTATTATTTGTATTAATTTTTAACAAGTTTAATATACACAACATAAAACAGTGCATAGTGAAATGTGCCCATCACCCAGACACACACACATACCCCACCACCAAATCGGGAGTGTTTCTTATATAATCCACTAGACCCAAGAACAATATATCTATTTACATATTATAGAGTGATTCCAATTTACTTCTTGTAGCTTGGTCTAGGATTCTGCTCATCATATATCATCTTACCTTGTCCCACCGTCCCATCAGTTGTCCCAATTCAGTTTCATTATCCGAATTTATCCTTTTATCCATAA
Organism: Erythrolamprus reginae; assembly: GCF_031021105.1. Taxonomy (NCBI): domain Eukaryota; kingdom Metazoa; phylum Chordata; class Lepidosauria; order Squamata; family Dipsadidae; genus Erythrolamprus; species Erythrolamprus reginae. The sequence goes on from NC_091952.1 coordinate 173,520,985, forward strand.
TTTCAAATTGAATATGGTCCACCATGTACCTATACCAATTTTGCATTGTCCATTTTGTCGCATCCTTCAAACCCAAGACTATTACTGACTGAGCGCTTTCTATTATTGCTGCTTGTTTTATTTCTCTAAATTCTCCCATCGCATTGCTTTTAACTAGTACTGCCTGGCAGTGTTCCCTCTAATTTTTTTGAGGGTGGGCGGAAAAGTATAGTGTCTGAGCGGCAGTTCCTTTGGGACTGGGCGGCACTCTTTCCCTCTCACTCTTTCCCTCTCGGCTTCTGGGCAGGTTTGAAAAACTCTGAGTTGATGATGATTTTTAAGTGAGCGATTGCTCACTGCTCAGCTTAGAGGGAACTATGCTGCCTGGGCGAACTGGTTTCGGCTGACGCGGGCAGGAGTTGTGGGCTGGAAATGAGTAGCCAGCTTCACCTGGAGAGTGGACCAAGCAACAGTCTCCACAGAGTCAGGGTTGACCAATGTGGCTGAGAGGCTGTAAATGGTGGAACCACAGTAGTTCAGGAAAATAGCACGCTTCCTGTCGTCGGATGCGTCGTGGAGGTTGCTGGCTTGGAGAAATATTCTGAATTTGGACACGTATGCCGTCCAAGTATCTTTATCGGGGTTGAAGAAGGCGGGTGCCTGTGCCATGGAGAAGGCCATCAGGAACGCGGAGGTCGGGCATCCTTGTCGCCACTGTTAAATCAGAGGCTGGAGACCACGAGTTGGTAACAGCTCTTTTTATTGTAGAGAATAACCAGGGATGATCAGCTCTGCTAACAAAGTGGAACTGAGACAACGGCGAAAAGCCGCATCTATTTATACCCTTTAAAAGTGTGGGAAAACCTTTTGACAGTTATTTGTTTTTGGTGGCAAGTCTTTTTTGACTTGCTGCGCCTTGGCCTATCAGTGGTTAGCTTTCAAAACGGCTTAGTAAGACATAACAATAATGATGATGATGACAACAAAAAAACCTATGTGTATGGGTGTGGCTATTGTAGTGAAGACACCGGACAGCCACAGCAGATACAACACAGCTTTATTTAACTACAGAACTGAGGTAACTAGCATCATAGACAGGATATTAAACTCCCCTAATTAACCAACGAGATGACTAACACAATCCCGCCAAATGTCTCCCCCTGCTGTTAGCCAAGGACATGACGCCCCTTTCCCCTAGGGGGTGCAAACAAAATCCTCCAGATACGCCGGCCTTCGTCTGATGCGCCCTGAACAACGGGGAAACATCTTGTAACCGACGGTTGAGGGTCTATCCTCTATCCTCCTCCTCGTTGGGCAAAACATCGGTTTCTACTGGCGGATCATTTGACCCCGCAGATGCTGCCCTTAGGCAACCGGGGAGGGACCAAGTGTAACTCATTATCTCCGTGGCCAGTCGGCTCAAGGCAGGGAAGGTCTTCCGGACGTACAGGGTCTACTTCTTCCCCCCTCGGGTCTGGTAATTCGGCCGACCTGGCCCTTAGTTGATCCACATGACGATGCCACTCTCTTCCATCAGGCAACACCACTGTATATGCCCGGGGCCCTCGGGAACCACTAACAATACCTGCCACTCATCGAGGTGAACCCATAAAATTTTGGGCAAAAACCAGGTCCCCGCTTCTAAAATTTCGAGCAGCCTCAATTTCTCGTTCCGGCTCGGTGTACAATGGATGTAGTCTGTCTAATACGATCCTCAATTTCCGTTCCATTAAGAGTTCTGACGGGGCCTTAGAGGTGGTGGTGCAAGGGGTGGTATGCTGTGCCAATAACAGCTCATCTATTCTCTCCTGCAGAGTGCCGTGGTTAATTTTAGAGAGCATATTTTTAGTGCTGCGCACCATTCTCTCAGCCAGACCATTGCTGGCAGGGTGCCAAGGGGCAGTTCTAGCGTGTCGTACACCTAACCCTGCTAGGTAGGCCTCAAAACCCCCAGAAACGAATTGCGGACCATTATCTGATACGATAACGTCTGGGTCTCCATGGGTTGAGAACAGAGCTGATAACCCCCTGATTATGTCTCTTGTTGTTGTAGATGACATTATTTTAACCTCCAACCACTTCGAATAAGCATCTACCACTATTAATAGCATTTTTCCATCAACTGGACCCGCGAGGTCGATGTGCAACCTGGACCATGGCATGTTGGGGTTTTCCCGCGGCCATATAGATAATGATGGAAGCGTTTGACACCTGCCACCAACGCCAAAGCTTCCTTGTCCAATTGCCCATAATTACGTTCTGGTCGGCCTAGGGTCCTCGAATAGAAGGCTATAGGAGCCTCTTTCCCCAAAGGCAAACGGTGTCCCAGTACAGCGCCCACACCATAGGGGGATGCATCACATGTTAATACCAATGGCAATTTTGGGCTATATTGCACTAAAACCTCATGAGATACTAACACCTCTTTTATGGCCGTAAATGCGCTCGCCTCCGCTTTTCCCCAATGCCACGGAACTCCTTTAGTTAGTAACTTGTGCAGTGGCTCTACAATCGACGCTTTGTGGGGTAGGAACATTGCGTAAAAATTTAACAACCCCAAAAATGACTGTAATTCTGTTTTGGACCTTGGTTCAGGAGCCTCAGTAATGGCCCATATTTTGGTAGGGGTAGGGTGAATTCCTCTACTATTGATGAGGAAACCCAAGAATTCAACACTGTGAGACGCAAATGTACACTTTTCCGTTTTGACCCGCAACCCAACCTCTTGGAATTTGTTCATTACAGCCCGGACTTGCTCTAGTAACTCTGGGCGGGATGACGCGGCTATGATTACATCATCAAAGTAGGGCAAAGTTCCTGGAATTCCATACAGTAAACGCTCCATAAGCCCCTGGAAAATTCCAGGAGCAGAACTTATCCCAAATTGTAATCGAGTACAACGGAACGCCCCCCGGTGGGTAATGATGGTTTGTAAGTCAGCTGTCTCAGGGTCCACCGCTAACTGTTGGTATGCGCGAGACAGGTCAATTTTCGCGAAAATATTTCCCCCTTCCAATGAATGTAAAAGATGGGCTACCATTGGTACAGGATAGGAATGGTGTGCCAACGCTCTATTCACCGTGCACTTGTAGTCCCCACATAAACGCACTGATCCGTCCTGTTTTATGGCTACCACCAAGGGGGTTTCCCATTTCGCCTGGTCTACTGGCTCTAATATTCCCAGGCTGATCAAGCGATCTAACTCTGCATCAACTTTGCCTTTAATAGCCAATGGCACGCGCCGTGGCTTCAGGCGAATCGGAGGAACCAAAGGATCGAGGGTCAATGAGACTGGGGTGCCCGAATATTTTCCCAGGGTGCCATCAAAAACTGTAGGGAACTCTTTAGCTAACTGATGGGACATGGGCACATCATTTACAACATTAATACCTTCTATGGTGAACCCCAGTGCTGAAAACCAGTCCAATCCAAGTAAACTTATGAATGGGCCATCTACAATAATAAGAGGTAACCGCCCCTTAAAAGCCTTGTATTGCACGGGGAAATAACCCTGTCCCACAGTTGGAATTACTTGACCTTGGTAATCCTTTAAGAAAAGAGGACATGGCCCCAGACGACTCTTAGAAATCCGGGGAAAAAGTCGCTCAATAGTGCTCCAAGACATTAGGGAAACAGACGATCCCGTGTCGACTTCCATGGAACACAATGATCCTCCAATTCGCACAAACACTGAGATCTTTGATGACGTTGACAGCTTCCCCTGCTGTGCTGATTGCGGTGTGGATTGGTGAATGTTGATTTGAGGAGTCGGTGACGCATTCTGGATTGCATTACAGAAATCCCGTCGGCCGAATGACTCTCTCTGCCACGCCCTCTGTTGTGGAGGAAATGACTCTCGAGCAGAAAATGGCTGAGTGTTTGATGAATTCCTTCGCGAGCGACAGACTCGCGCGATATGCCCCTGTCTGCCACAATGGCGGCAATAAGCATTGCAGAACCCACAGACCGATCGGGGGTGGTCACCACCACAACCCCCACACGATAAACGCGACCCTCCAACAGGGCGGAGCTCTCCCTGCGGTGGCTGTCTTTGTCTTGTCGAGGTGGCTAACTTGTTTACTTCTTCTTCCTCCTGTCTTAAAGTGTTTTCAATTTCTGGTGGCAACACGGCTGCAGCTGCAGTGCTATGAGTAGTGGCCTTTTCGGCTGGCAGGTCCATTTCGGCCAAAGACTGTGTAGACATCTCCACAGCTCTTGCCTCTTTTAAAGCGGCCGCCAATGTCAAGTTTGTCATGGTTAAAAGCCGGCGCCGAAGCCTGGCATCCCTCACCTCATAGATCAAACGATCAAGTAGATAATCATCTAAGTCGTGAAACTCGCAAGACTTGGCTGCATGACGGAGGGCTGCCATATACTGATTAATTGTCTCCCCCTCTGCTTGATTTCTATGGTAAAACAAATAACGCCTAGCGCTGCGTGATGGTAGGGGGGCATAGTGGTTTTGGAGTGTGGTGAGGAATTCATCCCAGGGCACATCACGAATAGATTTTGGGGCAAACAGGGAGAGGGAGGTCTCCAACATCTCAGTCCCACAAAAACTTAAGAAATACGCTCGTTTCCTGTCTCCTGAGAGATCTTTGTAGTCATTTGATATAAGAAAACACTCAAAACGGACGAGATATGCCTCCCACGATTCTCCTTGAGGATTGAATGGGGGGGGAAACTATCTGAGTCGACATCACTATTTACCGAGTCCTTTGTTTCCAGGACGGCAGATTCTAATGTGGATTCTGATCCAGCTTTCCTTCGTCGCCAGTGTAGTGAAGACACCGGACAGCCACAGCAGATACAACACAGCTTTATTTAACTACAGAACTGAGGTAACTAGCATCATAGACAGGATATTAAACTCCCCTAATTAACCAACGAGATGACTAACACAATCCCGCCAAATGTCTCCCCCTGCTGTTAGCCAAGGACATGACAGCTATGGATGTGGGGAGGTGTACATGGGTAGAAACCCATATTTGGCAAGTCTCAGATAGCAGGCCTTCTCTGCTGTGGCGCCAGTGAAGGGCTACAAAAATTTTTACTACCACACTGTGGGCATGGGTTATTGTGTGAGTGTGGGTTGATGGTCATGTGACTGAGCAAGAATGGTTTGCAGGCCATGTGACCAGGTGGGAGTGGCTTAACAATCATGTGAACGGGGTGGATTAAAGGTCATGTGACTGGGTATTAGTGGCTTACTGACCAAGATAAGTTTTCAAATAGGTGCTTGGATTCTTTTTCAGTTGATTAAGTCACATTATTTGAACCGCCACAAATGACAGCATTATTTATTGAGGAGCACAGTGACATTTTAAGGTTTTGTACTGAACCCACAAGGTTCAATATGATAACAGATTAGGCCATCACTGTGTGGCACCCCCATTATGTTCCAGAAATCCCCCAAAATGTGGTTATGTTATTAAGCCTTAGGTCCAGAGGTGGAATTCTACTGGTTCTAACAGGTTCTCTAGAACCAGTTGTTAACTTTCTAAGCAGTTCAGAGAACTATTGTTAAAAGAAATTTCCTTTTGCTTTTTTCCATTTTACGGGGTTTATCCTGTGAGGAATTAGAACATTCTGGTGTTGTTTCTATAGCCTAATCTTTATTGCCCTTTTTACAGAAATTGCATCTCCTTGTCCTTATTACATGCTTGGCAGCATGTATAGACTTACTGTCTCAAGAGAGACTTTTTTCCTTTGCTGGTACAGTGATACCTCGTCTTACAAACTTAATTCATTCTGTGACCAGATTCGTAAGATGAAAAGTTCATAAGACGAAGCAATTTTCCCCACAGGAATGAATGTAAAAGCATATATTGCATGCAACCCCATCCCAAAAGTCACCCCTTTTGCCTTGCGCCGCTGGCAATCCCCGCCTCCGGACTTCCGTTGCCAGCCAAAGTGCTAGGATTCCCCTGAAGCTCCCCTTGCTGGGATTCAAAGCAGTGCCAGCAAAAATGAAGGGGATAAGTCTGGGGAACCACACCGCCAGCCCAGCTACCTCTTCGAGTAGCACAGGCAGGGCTTTTGACACGCAGCTGGGAGGCAGGTACGTGAGAAACAAGCCCACCTGAATCCCTAAGTCCAAAATCACCAAGAGGGACTCGCACCCCGCAATCTCTGGAGCAATGAGTCTACGCAGGCAAAGGCTCTCCCTGGCTATAATAGCCACTCCTCCCCCACTTCCCTGGGGTAGAGGCTGATGCCATATCTGAAACCTGGCTGGGCATATTTCAGAGAGAGGAACTCCTCCCTCCGGGCCCAGCCAGGTTTCAGTCACACATGCCAGGTCGGCCTCCTCATCCAGGATCAAATCCTCAGGCATCCTCAGTTGGCCTCCATGAGACCCAATTTAGTATATATTTCTAAATTAAACATTAACAAAATAGATTCAATCAACACTTATGAGAATGGTAAAGTAAGAATTTGGTAAGGTTGCTAACATCAAATAGGTTTTCATGCTTTTGCAATATTATAGCTGTTTAGGAAAAAAAATAGGGCCTAAATAATCACTTGATCCTTGTAAGCTCCTGCCATAGAAATTCTATGCAGTAATTTTGGCTGAAATCATAAGTAAACTGTGTACTTATTTTATGTTTGAAACCACGACTAAAATGGGAAGCAATTTGTATGTGAATTACCAGTTCCCTGTTGGCTTTGAACTACAGAGGCCAAAAGAAACTGCATAAATGTTTCCATTGCTACCTGCTGGCTGGAATCCACAGCTTATCATATTTCTTCCTCAGCTCAAATGTATACAGTATATAGTATGTGGAACTGTTAAGTTTACAACTAAGGCAGTGGTCCTACAAACCCGATACAGTGATCCCTTGTTTTTCGTGGGGGATGCGTTCCAAGACCACCCGTGAAAAATGAATTTCCGTGAAGTAGAGGAAAGATATTTTTAATTTATTTAACTAGTATTTGGACTTAAAACCCTCCCTGTATTGTTAACAACCCACAGCTGCTGACCACTGAGAGAGACCAGCTTCTCTCAGCTACGGTACAGTTCTCCCCCTGCCCCGGTGTTCCCCCGTCCGTGCCCCGGCATTCTTTTCCCTTTGAAAAAACCCTTTGAAAAAACACATGAAATAGCGAATCTGCGAAGATGAATCGCGAAGGAGTGAGGGATTACTGTACATTGAATAAATTGGGGTGCCCAGTAAGGCAGATGTGGGATTCACTTAACGTCTCTACCGGTTTACAAATGTGAGCATGCACATGCTCGCTTAGCTCACATGCATCTTATATGCACATGTGCATGTCCTACTTTACATTGGAGTGTGTGGGCAGAGCGTCCTGCAGTCATTGCTAGTTGTTAATGAGATCCGGAGAAAACCGGCTGAATGCCACCACTCAAGGAAGCTGGGGCTACCAGTGGGTTCTCTGCAATGGGCACGGGCGTGGGTGCATCCAGTGGGCACTAGCATGCACATCGGCATGAGATTTGGCTTCCTGAATCCTGCAAAAGGATGCTTGTGCGTGCACAATTTTGCCGATTTTCAGCCATTCCTTTGCTTCCGCGCATGTGCAGCAGCAAGAAACTGCCAAAAATGGTGAAATCTCATGCGTGCGAGCGTCCTTGCACAAGAGTTTGCTTCTTGCACATGCGCAGAAGCTGAATCTCATGTAAACGTGTGTGCATGCATCAGGGACTCGTAGCGGGAATTTGCCCCGCTTGCCGAAGTGGCAGCAATGGCTGGCTGGCCACCCCCACAAACTGGCTCTCTCGACAAAGCCATAGATGCCTCCATCTTGTTTTTTGCCTCCATCTGAGTATTTAGCGCTGCACATGCGCATACGCATGTGTGAAGCACTTGCGTGCCCATGAGGCATATGAGAAAGCACAACAGTAGCCAGGTAAGTCAGAACCCACCCCTGTTCCAGAGGGAATACAGTATCTGGGAAACTTTGAAGTATACTCTATGGACTGCACTGGCTGCCAATTGGTTTCCGGACCTGATTCAAAGTGTTGGTCATAACCTATAAAGCCCTACATGGCATGGGACCAGATTACATACGCGACCACCTTCTGCCACACGAATCCCAGCGCCCGGTTAGGTCCCACAGAGTTGGCCTTCTCCAGGTCCCATCAACTAGACAATGTCACCTGGCGGGTCCTAGGGGAAGAGCCTTCTCTGTGGGGGCCCTGGCCCTCTGGAATCAACTCCCCCCAGAGATTCGCACTGCTCCCCTTGCCTTTCGTAAGAATTTGAAAATGTATTTATGCCGCCTTGGCTTGGAATCATTAGACCCCAGCCTCTGGCCAGTGAATGTGTAGGATGTTGTATAGTGTATTTGAATTGTTTGATTTTTAAATGTTTAGCTTTTGAGAATATTTTAAATTGATTATTATGTTAATTGGATTTAGAAGTGTTTTATATACTGTGTTTTTTACTTAAATGCTGTGAGCATTATGCCGGGGGCTGCTTTTGATGGTGGGAGAGATCAATATGCCACATTGGCAAAACAACAAGCAGACTGATAACTTTGCACTGTGCAATAACCATAAGAATACTTTAGCCCTAAGGTTGGGCACTTGGAATGTTCGGACAATGACTCCCAGTTTCTCTGACGATCTGCAAGAAATTGTTGTGGTTGGCTCTGGCCCAGCTCCTGCCCCAAGGAATGTGGAGGTGGATGCAGGGGAAACATCAACATGTCATAGGCCTGTTTTATTGGCGACAGAGTCAAGTAGTGCAGTTTCCTCAGACGAAGAAGATGGGGGTGACTTGGAAGAGGGGGGCTTGGCACACAGCCCAGGAAGCCAATCTCCATTATCTTCGGTTGATTCAGATGAGGAAGTTTTAGACCCATGCAGGCACAGAATTATGCATAGAAGAGACCAATTGAGGAAATATTACAGGAGATAAGAGAGGCCACCTGTGTTTGGGTGGGGCTCCAGTAATTAGAGCTGCTGATATAAATAGCAGCGTGCTGACTTGGGCCATTGTGGAAGATTATCTGATCGTTGTTCTTCAGGACTGTGCCTTGCTGTTTGTTGATTTTTCACGACTTTGAAACCAAAGCAGAGCAAAGTGTGTGTGTTTCACTTCGTGGAAGAAGGAGGGCTGTGACGTTTCTTCACAGCTGCTAGCTAAGTACTTAAGGACTGATTAAGGGAATTGTACAGACTACCAGGTTGTTTTGGGACGAGTGCTCTTTGCAACAGAAAAAGGGTGCTTTGTTTCTTTTGAATTTTTGTGCTAAAGAACATTATTTTTGAACTTTCGTGTGTGTGTGTGTGTGTCTGAAATTTGTACCCTTGAATTTTCGGGAGACTCATACCATAGAGCCTGGCAGAACAGAAATAAACGATATACACAAGACTACTACACTATATCGATATGGAATGGAGTACACTACAAATGAACGTTGCTGAGTAGACTGCAAATGAACACTTCAAGAGACAAGGTTCTCGGACTCAGGATCTGTTAAGGAGAGAAACCTCTCATTCTTCTGGCAAGGAAAACTATCGAATGAGACCAGGGAATACGGGGTGGGCTTATGATCAAAAACACCCTACTAGGATTCATCGCTCCACCTACTTTAGGGAGCGAAAGGATTCTGTCCTTACAGCTCCACTCGCTAACAGGACCAGTCACTCTTATTAGTATATATGCACCAACTTTATCATCATCGGTAGAAGCTAAAGACCAATTTTACGATGACTTCGTCACCACTATTAAGAAAATCCCTAAGAAAGAATCACTGTTTATCCTTCGAGATTTTAATGCCAGAGTCGGAGCCGATTACAGTTTTTGGCCTACCTGTTTATGTCAGTTGGCCGTTGGGAAGATAAATTAAAATGGCCAACACCTGCTGGAGTTTTGCTGCTACTACAGTTTATGTGTTTGCAATACATTCTTCAAAACAAGGCCTCAACACAGAATCTCTTGGAGGCATTCAAGATCGAGGCACTGGCACCAGCTCGACTTGATACTGATCAGCCATTCTAATCTTCCCAGTATTACAATCATACATAGCTATCAGGGTGCTGACTGCGACACAGGCCACTCCTTGGTGTGTGGCAGAATAATACTGCAAACAAAGAGATTGCATCACTTGAAGAAGGAAGGAAGACCATGAATTGATATCAGCAAGACCTGCAACCAGGTCAAAGTGGAGTACAGGTGCAGAAGCTAAAAACAAGATGGCGTTACCTAGGGCACTGCTTGGAATACCAGCTCAGGGGTGTGGCAGGCCTGGGTTGCTGCCAGTTCTAGCTACCCAGGCTGCCAAGTTACAACCAGCCGAACCGGGAGGAACCAACCTCTGCATCAGACCTATTTACCATTAGCTATCAAAAAGCTGTATTTATCCATGCCTGCTTCAAAAACCTTTCGATCTATTGGCTAACATAGAACTACATTTGCTAATACAGTAGTACCTCTACCGACAAACACCTCTACTTACGAACTTTTCTAGATAAGAACTGGGTGATTTTTTTGCCTCTTCTCAAGAACCATTTTCCACTTACAAACCTGAGCCTCCGAAACTGTAACTGGAAAAGGCAGGGAGGAGCCTCTGTGGGGCCTCACTAGGAATCTCCTGGGAGGAAACAGGGCCAGAAAAGGTGGGGAGAAGCCTCTGTGGGGCCTGTCTAGGAATTTCCTGAGAGAAAACAGGGCCTCCACCCTCCCTATGGTTTCCCCAATTGCACACATTATTTGCTTTTACATTGCTTCTTCTTACAAACATTTCTACTTCAGAACCTGGTCACGGAACAAATTAAATTTGTAAGTAGAGGTACCACTGTAGTTAGGCCTATATGTAAGAATACCCCATTGGCCCAAGACTAACATGAATTGAGCTCTTGGAGATGGAGTGAGTGAAAGAAATTGGGACACGAACTTCCATTGCTTTAACTGGATCCCATCAAACATTCATCTAGCACTTCAATTAGGCAGAAGAAATTCTGTGCTACAGCAGAAGCAATAGCAATAGTATTTAGACTTGTACACTGCTTCATAATTCTTTTACAGCATTTTCTGGACGGTTTATAACTTCAGCATATTGCCCCTAACAATCTGGCTCCTCATTTTACCGACCTTGGAAGAATGGAAGGCTGAGTCAACCTTGAGCCAGTCAGGATTGAACTCCTGGTAATGGGCAGAGTTAGCCTGCAAATACTACATTCTAATCACTGCGCCACCACGGCTCCTTCCCAGTAATGGGATTGCCACAAAAAGTCCCAGGAATGAAGTGAAACAAAAGTACCCACTTGTATCCCTTCGCTCTTAGAAGTGGAATGTACTACTCTGCTTTGTAACTCAATGCAATGAAAACCCTTCCCTCAAACCAAAGTTCCTCTTGAACTTGGCAGCAGCCTAAAATTAATATCCTGCCCCAATCTGAATGGTTTAAGGCAAGAATCAAAGAAAATACATTAAATAGGAAGAAAAAGTCATCTGAATCAATAACATTCATTTTTCTTGTAGAAGCTATGCTTTGGGCATTAGAAATCATGCTTAAGTTTGGCGGCTGAGAATAAAACCAGAGAAATGGTATTGGATTAATCTCAGTATTTATTTTGTGCAGGAGGGAAAGATAGATAAATATCAGATAAAGCCTAAATAAACCTCAAATGATTCTTAAGTAAACTTAAGATGAGAGGGGAATAGTTTTCCTATATTTAATGTTGTCCAGAGTTGAAGTCTCAGTTCCCTGTTTGACTGAGACAGTTAGGTGGTTTAATCTCAATGCAACTGGAGAATCTGTGCTGGTGCCTGGAGGCTGTTGGGGTCTGGATGGGTGTCAATAAGCTCAAACTCAACCCAGACAAGACGAAGTGGCTGTGGGTCTTGCCTCCCAAGGACAATTCCATCTGTCCATCCATTACCCTGGGGGGGGGAATTATTGACCCCCTCAGACAGGGTCCACAACTTGGGCGTCCTCCTCGATCCACAGCTAACATTGGAACATCATCTTTCAGCTGTGGCGAGGAGGGCGTTTGGACAGGGAGTCATTGCTCACAGTCGCTCATGCCCTTATCACCACGAGGTTCGATTACTGCAACGCTCTCCACATGGGGCTACCTTTGAAAAGTGTTCGGAAACTTCAGATCGTGCAGAATGCGGCCGCGAGAGCCATCGTGGGGCTTCCTAGATTCGCCCACGTTTCTACAACACTCCGTGGCCTGCATTGGCTGCCGATCAATTTCCGGTCACAATTCAAAGTGTTGGTTATGACCTTTAAATCCCTACATGGCACTGGACCAGAGTATCTCCGGAACTGCCTGCTACCGCACGAATCCCAGCAGCCGATAAGGTCCCACAGAGTTGGTCTTCTCCGGGTCCCGTCGACAAAACAATGTCGTTTGGCAGGCCCCAGGGGAAGAGCCTTCTCTGTGGCGGCCCCAGCCCTCTGGAATCAACTCCCCCCGGAGATCAGAAATGCTCCCACCCTCCTTGTCTTTCGTAAATTACTCAAGACCCACCTATATCACCAGGCATGGGGGAGCTGAGACTCCTCCCTAGGCTTTTATATTTTATGATTGGTATGTATGTGTTGTTTGGTTTTAAATGAGGGGTTTTACATGGGTTTCTTTTTAATATTAGATTTGTTCTTTGAGATTGTTTTTACCATTGTTGTGAGCTGCCCCGAGTCTTCGGAGAGGGGCGGCATACAAATCTAATAAATAATAATAATAATAAAAAATAATCTCATACTGAGAAAAGATCATCTCTGTTTTTGCTGTTCCTGCATTTTCAGTAACTTAGCGCATCACGTGAACTAGCCAGAATGGTTTATAAATATGTCTGTCTTTCATTATAGGGCATTAACCTTACCTGCATTAGTTAAATGTAAACCATGGTTAAATGTATTGCTTAGTATTGTATGGAAAGCAGTTTACAAATCAGTTGCAGTGGTGAGATTAGTTTTTGTCCCATTTTTTTTTTACGAAATGGCATAATTGAGTTGAAGTTTCATCTGTGTATTTGCAGCTGATCTTAATAGTTTGGGGGAAGAGCGTTAATTAGTGTAGTCCGTTAATACTGATACCAACCTTTTATATTTTTATTCATATGCAGTTGGTTTAAACTAAACTGACGCCAGGCAGACTCAGATATTTATGTTTGTGATACTCATAAATAGACTTATTCTGGCTAAAATTCAAATCACACTTGGTTCAAAGTGTTTCTACTATATTACAGCTGCAAGAAACAAAAAAATCTCCAAATACAATGCCTATTTATTTGTATATCCAGTTATTTAAAGCTCTATATAGGGCCTCTATTTGCCATGACAAGATAAACTCAAGTGTTGTTCCCCATTCCAGAAATCTGACAGAGACAGATCTGTAATTGAGTGGCTTTGTGTCAAGCGATGGAAAAGAAAACCAAATATCTCTACTGGAAGCAATTTCCTCCTCCCACAGACTGGTAACTTGACTCTTGTATTTTTTTAAAAAAAAATAGCCAGTTACAGGAATTGTTTCTATCATTTTTCCTAGTGTAGTATTCAGAAATATTGAACTATCTTCTTCCTCTTTCTTCTCTTTCATCTCCTTCAAAAATGCTTTCCCATTTTTTCTGACATATACAGAGATTATTATTATTATTATTATTATTATTATTATTATTATTATTATTAATTGGATTTGTATGCCGCCCCTCTCCGTGGACTCGGGGCAGCTAACAACAGTGACAAAAACAGAATGTAAAAATCCAATACCAAAACAGCTAAAAACCCTTGTTATAAAACCAATCATACATACAAACATACCATGCATAAATTGTAGAAGCCTAGGGGGAAAGATTATCTTAGTTCACCCATGCCTGAAGGCAGAGGTGGGTTTTGAGGAGCTTACGAAAGGCAAGGAGGGTGGGGGCTATTCTAATCTCTGGGGGGAGTTGGGTATTAGTGGGTACAATAACAATCTTCTAGCTGTCGTTCAAGGTGAAAGGTCAGGATGGGACAACCTGTCACAGAACAAGTCGCCACAAGACAATTCAACAATTCAATTTCATTATTCAAAATAATTTTTAAAATAGCTTAATGTTTTGACATTCACATTTCTTTTTGTCCCTCCTTTTGCATCCTCTCTCGAATGATTCTATTCCACCATTTCTTCCATATTAGTGTAACTCTTGTCTCATGGTGAGTTAACCAATTTGGACTGGGACTCACTGCTCGCAGTCAAGCATGCCCTCATCACCTCGAGGTTCGACTACTGTAACGCTCTCTACATGGGGCTACCTTTGAAAAGTGTTCGGAAACTTCAGATCGTGCAGAATGCAGCTGCGAGAGCAGTCATTGGCTTCCCCAGGTATGCCCATGTTACACCAACACTCCGCAGTCTGCATTGGTTGCCAATCAGTTTCCGGTCACAATTCAAAGTGTTGGTTTTGACCTATAAAGCCCTTCATGGCATCGGACCAGAATACATCCTGGTCCGCCTTCTGCTGCACGAATCCCAGCGACCGGTTAGGTCCCACAGAGTTGGCCTTCTCCGGGTCCCATCAACTAAACAATGTCGGTTGGCAGGCCCCAAGGGAAGAGCCTTCTCTGTGGCGGCCCCGACTCTCTGGAACCAGCTCCCCCCAGAGATTAGAACTGCCCCTACCCTCCTTGCCTTTCGTAAACTTCTCAAAACCCACCTTTGTCGTCAGGCATGGGGGAACTGAGATATTTCCCCCGGGCCTATATAATTTATGTATGGTATGTTTGTTTGTATGTATGTCTTTTTAATAATGGGGTTTCTAAAATATTTTAAATTGTAAATTATTAGATTTGTCATGAACTGTTTTATTGTATTGTGAGCCGCCCCGAGTCTACGGAGAGAGGCGGCATACAAATCTAATAAATAAATAAATAAATAAATAAATAAATAAAATAAATAAGTTGGCCGTGGTGAATTGGCTGAGAATCACAAGTCACAAAATGTCAAAAGGTTTGAATAGCCTGAACTAAAAACACATGTTGCAGTTCTTTCTAAGGTAATTCAACTTAAGGCAGTTTAGTAATCAGATTATGTTCTAATCTGTACAATACATTTATTTACCACATATTTTCGGACTATAAGATGCACCTTAGTTTTTGGGGAGGAAAATAAGGAGAGAAAAAAATCTGCCTCCTGTTCTGCCGGGCTCTCTGGTAGGAGCCTCCCGAAAATTCAAGGGTACAAATTTCAGACACACACACGTTTGAAAATTCAAAACAATATTCTTTATCACAAAATTCAAAATAAACTAAGCACTCTTTTTGTATTGCAAAGAGCACTCATCTGGTAGTCTGTACAATTCCCTTAATCAGTCCTTAAGTACTTAGCTTGCAGCTGTGAAGAAACATCACAGCCCTTCTTCTTCCATGAAGTGAAACACACACACACTTTGCTCTGCTTTGGTTTCAAAGTCATGAAAAATCAACAAAGTCCGGAAACAGCAAGGCAGTCCTGAAGAACAACGATCAGATAATCTTCCACAACGGCCAAACCCACACGCTGCTATTTATATCAGCAGCACTAATTACTGAAGCCCTACCCAAACACAGATGGCCTCTCTTATCTCCTGTAATATGTACTCAATTGGTCTCTTCTATGCATAACTCTGCGCCTGCGTAGGTCCAAGACTTCCGCATCCGAATCGACCGAAGATAATGGAGATTGACTTCCTGGGCTATGTGCCAAGCCTCCCTCTTCCAAGTCACTCCCACCTTCTTCTTCATCCGAGGAAACTGAACTACCTGACTCTGTCGGCAATAAAACAGGCCTATGACATGTTGACGTTTCCCCTGCATCCACCTCCACATTCCCTGGGGCAGGAGCTGGGCCAGAGCCAACCACAACACCTACCAGCATCCATCTAGCTAGAGTCCTTAGCAAACAGGGTTTTTTTTTTTCTTATTTTCCTCCCCAAAAACTAAGGTGCATCTTATATTAGCCTTGCAAAGCTTCATTTGGAAGGCTGTTTTCAGCCTTTTAAAACTCCATTTGAGAGGTTGTTTCAGCCTCCGAAAGCTCCGTTTGAGAGGCTGTTCAGGGCTACATTCAATGTATAAGACGCACCCAGATTTTCACCCTCTTTTAGGAGGGAAAAAGATGTGTCTTATACTCCAAAAAATATGGTATATCCTGTCTTTATTATTTTTACAAGTAACTCAAGGGGGAGCAACAACAGCTGTGTGAGGCGGGTTGGATTGAGAAAGAGTGACTGGCCCAAGTCAACCCAACTGGTTTCCATGGTTAAGGCAGCATTTGAAGTCACCATCTCTTGGTTTCTAGCCAGGTGCATTAACCACTAGGCCAAACTATCTGTCTAGCATGCAACATTGCAAAGTTTCTGTTCTGTGTATCTATTATAATGAGCCTGCCCATACATCTAGTAAAAAAATCTATTGAGGGTAAAGAAAAAAGGGCTACAGCACTAGATTTTTATCTCAATAGATCACATCAAACAAGTGAATTGCAATGATGGTAGTGACTGGCAGCTACAAAATATATGTAATATAAGAAATCCAACTAGATTTCTTTATGTATGACTCCAGAGCATTTCTTTGTAGTGCACAAGTCTTATCTGCAAATCATCCTGGCTGTTACAAAGAGTAGGTTTAGACTTGCCATTCACGTTTGAATATTCTTTCTTTTAAAAAAATAATACTTCCTGGGTTTGGGAATATAGGTAAGACAAGTGCCAAATACAACTTTGGGGAAACTATGCTTCACAAGGCATTGCACAGAATCACAAATCTATCATTGTAAGCAATCTACGACGCTAACATGTATTAGCGATTGTATCAGGCAAGGTGAATTGGCTCTGCTGTCATCTTTAGCATTCTTGATTAAAACACTTCAGTGCCCATTATTTACAGGGTGATTAAATCAAGGGCTGGATAGCAATAACACTGTAAACACACCCACGTAGCTCTGGAAAAGACGCCATGAAAAACTCCATTGTAAACAAACCATTAAGTGGAAAGCCAAACAGAAACGACACTACCTTGAGCAATGTATAAATGGATTTATGCATTAGTGTAGATAATAGTCAGAAAGACACATACTTGTGCTCTGCAAAATCAGAATAAACATGCAAGGAAAAAAATATTTTTTAAAAACAAAAATGGATTTCCTTGCAATTAAATTCAAATTCATATGAATCAATAAACCTGGAAGAGTTGACGGCTCATGCTTTATAGACTGATAACTGAATTAGGGTTCAATATTCATTTTCAGTGCAATGTAAAAATTCACCTTGATTTGCTAAATAATAATGGATCTATTCTAGAATAATAACAGATGTAAAGTTAATCAGCCAGGGTTGCACTAAAATATTTAAAAATTATTTTCATAAAAAGTTTGTATATGCTTTTTTATCTGTGTATACTATTTAAATTCCCCTGTCTGTTTGTAACCTTCAATTAGACAAAATGTTGCATCATAGGACAACCGTTTTTGAATCAATAGCACTTAGCACCTTAGACTTATATACTGCTTCACAGTGCTTCACAACCCTCTCTAAGCAGTTTACAGAGTCAGCATATTGGCCCCAACAATCTGGATCCTCGTTTTACTAACTTCACAAAGATGGAAGGGAGAGTCAACCTTGAGTACATGAGACTCAAAGTGTTGAATTGCTGGCAATTAGCAATCAGCAAAATTAACCTGCAATACTGCATTCTAACCACTGTGCCACCAGACTCTTCAAGGTGTTTGTTTGTTTGTCAAGCATGTATAGGAATAAATACAAAGTATAAACAGTAGTATGGAGTGGTTTACATTAAATTTGTATTTATTGTGAGCTTGTGTATTGTTGTGGTTGAAGCTGAAATAGTCGTTGACAGATAGGACATTGTAGCATACAATTTTGTGTGCTACAGATCGAAGGCAGCTGAATTCTAAATTTTCTAGTACCCAAATTTCAAGCCTGGTGGCAATAAGGTATTCTGTTGCGAATGGAATAGTACTCATCTCGTGAAATATCTCTGGACATTCTCAATTGTATTAATGTCTGATATGTAGTCTGGGTTCCAAATAGATGAGCTGTATTCGAGTATTGGTCTAGCAAATGTTTTATATGCTCTGATTAGAAATACTGTATAATTTTATCAGAGAAAAAGCTGCTCAATATTAGGTTAACCACTCTTAATGCCTTCTTACCAGTGCTGCTGCAGTGGATTCTGGCACTTAGATCAGTAGAGCTGAGTACTCCAAGGTCCTTTACTGGGTGAGGATCATCAACATGTTGTGATCATCTAGTTTGTATTTGTGTTCTGATTATTTTGGTCAATGTGTAAAACTGAGCATTTGTTGATTGAGATTTGAAGTTGCCACTTGTTTACCCACTCTGATACATAGTCAAGGTCTTTTTCAAGGGTAGTAGTATTGTTGGTGGTGGTTTTTTTAAATTTTAATTAGGTGAAAACTGCAGGAATAGTCAAAGTCCGTTTTTACCAGCCTGTGCCAATATGATACATCCAATAAAATTATTCTTGGTGGAATCTATTTTTATTTATTTATTTATTTATTTTGTCCAATACAATTTGAAAGTTAAAGAGAATAAAAACGTGTAGTAGTAAATATCAGGGAAGAGATAGAAGAAAAGATATGAAAATAGAATACATCAATGAAGAGTAGAGGAAGGATATATGGAAGGGAGAAAGGATATATAAAATATAGGAGAGACAATTGGACAGGGGACGGAAGGCACACTAGTGCACTTATGCTCACCCCTTACTGACCTCTAAGTAATCTGGAGAAGTTAACCGTGGAAAGTCTAAAGGAAAAATGTTGGGGGTTGACACCACGGAGTCTGGTGATGAGTTCCATGCTTCAACAACTCGATTGCTAAAGTCATATTTTTTACAGTCAAGTTTAGAGCGGTTGATATTAAGTTTGAACCTGTTGCGTGCTCTTGGGTTATTGCGGTTGAAGCTGAAGTAGTTGTTGACAGGCAGGATGTTGCAGCATATGATCTTATGGGCAATACTTAGATCATGTTTAAGGCGTCGTAGTTCTAAGCTTTCTAGACCCAGGATTGTAAGTCTAGTTTCGTAGGGTATTTTGTTTCGAGTGGTGGAGTGAAGGGCTCTTCTGGTGAAGTATCATTGGACCTTTTCTAGGGTGTTGATGTCCGAAATTCGGTATGGGTTCCAGACAGGTGAGCTGTATTCAAGGATGGGTCTGGCGAAAGTTTTGTAAACTTTGGTGAGTAGTGTGAGATTGCAGGAGCAGAAGCTAGGATCAGGTTGACAATTTTAGAAGCCTTTTTGGCGATATTGTTGCAGTGGGCTTTGGCACTTTGGTCATTTGATGTTAGTATTCCAAGGTCTTTTATTTAGTTTGTATACAAGGTTTGGATTCTTTTTGCCGATGTGGAGAACAGAGCATTTGCTAGATGATATTTGAAGTTGCTGCCAAAGAGTTTTGTTTGCTACAGGTATGTTACTTGGAACCCTAATACCCTGCCAGTTTCCTACAAACAAAGTCAATGAGGAAGTCAGCGGAAATCAGAAGTCACTTCCACTCCCATTGCTGTTTTGCTCACCCATGATCATTCTATCCACTCATTTGGGTAAATCAATGTTGACAAAGGAAAATCCAATGGGTTCTAGGTTGTCTTTATTAAAGTTATATTTCTTTGTAGTCTAGAAGCTGATGTCAAAAGCAGCTTCTTCTCTGGAAAAAGTCTTTCTCAATTGCTCTGGATTCTTCCTATTCAGACACGCTTAATCCAATCAGCCACAACCCAGGCATATTTCACATTTCCAGCAGTTCTACAACATGCCAGCACATTAACAGAGTCAAGGGTTGGCATTTGGAATAATATGGAATCCCTGTCTTCAGTCCTCCCTGGTATCCTGTTAAAGCTTGTGTCAGGAATGCACTGGCAAGGTTTCAGTATATCACTGATCTTGTCCCTGTTGGCCAAATAGACATACCTTAAGCACTATTGGCAATCATTGTTTGAGAGATATGATCTCTGTCGCCAAGGTTTGGCTGTGAGTTCCATAATTAAGTTTTGTCTGTTTTTCTTTCAGTCACTCTATATTTCCAACACTTTTTCTTGGAGGATTGATTGGGCAGGATTTGGAGCTGGTCTTGCGGTCAAGGTTTTGTTCTTTGCACAACACCATTGACAGGGGAAAGTATTCTAGTTTAGCAGATTAAATTAAATGTGGTTGTTATAAATACCTGGCTTTAAGGCAGCATATTATTATTATTATTATTATTATTATTATTATTGTTGTTGTTGTTGTTGTTGTTGTTGTTTTTATTTATTTATTCATTCATTCATTCATTCATTCATTTATTAGATTTGTATGCCGCCCCTCTCCGAAGACTCAGGGAGGCTAACAACAATAAAGAAGACAATGTAAACAAATCTAATATTAAAAATAATCTAAAAAACCCCAATTTAAGAAACCAATCATACAAACAAGCATACCATGTATAAATTCTATAAGCCTAGGGGGAAGGGAAAATTTCAATTCCCCCATGCCTGATGACAGAGGGGGGTTTTAAGGAGCTTGCGAAAGGCAAGGAGGGTGGGGGCAACTCTGATATCTGGGGTGAGCTGGTTCCAGAGGGTCGGTGCCGCCACAGAGAAGGCTCTTGTCCTGGGTCCCGCCAAATGACATTGTTTAGTCGACGGGACTTCTTGTTGTTGTTGTTGTTGTTGTTGTTGTTGTTGTTGTTGTTATTATTATTATTATTATTATTATTATTATTATTATTATTATTAGGACAGGGGATAGAAGGCACTCTGGTGCACTTATGCACACCCCCTACTGACCTCTTAGGAATTGGGTGAGGTCAACAGTGGATAGTTTAAGGGTAAAGTTTTGGGGGTTGGGTGATGATACCACAGAGTCTGGTAGTGAGTTCCACGCATCAACTACTCGGTTACTAAAGCCGTATTTCCTGCATGCATATACTTACTGTACTGAATTAAGATTACGTGCCTCCATGCCAGAATATCACAATTTTCAGTTGTACCTCTTGAGACCTGAAAAAAATCTGATACTGATTTTTGGAATGTCAATTTAAAGAACATCAGGTTTGAGGACAATTTGGAGTGGCAAAATAGCACATAGGGCTTTTCTCAGCTGTTGCCATCCTTCCTTTTCACCAAAATCAGAGCCGCTTAATGGAGATTCCAATTGTTCTATTTTACAAAGTTCAGCTGGATATTTTGAAAGTTATTATTATTATTATTATTATTATTATTATTATTATTATTATTATTATTAATTAGATTTGTATGCCCCCCTCTCCGCAGACTCGGGGCGGCTCACAACAGTGATAAAACAATATACAATGACAAATCTAATATCAAAAGTCTAAAATAACAAATCTAACATTAAAAGTCTAAAAGCCCCATTATTTAAAAATCATACACACAAACATACCATACATAAAACTACATAGGCAAGGGGAGATATCTCAGTTCTCCCATGCCTGACGGCAGAGGTGAGTTTTAAGGAGTTTACGAAAGGTAAGGAGGGTGAGGGCAATCCTAATCTCTGGGGAGAACTGGTTCCAGAGGGTTGGGGCCACCACAGAGAAGGCTCTTCCCCTGGGTCCTGCCAGCCAACATTGTTTAGTCGACAGGACCCGGAGAAGGCCAACTCTGTGGGACCTACCGTATTTTTCGCTCCATAAGACGCAGTTTTTTTCCTCCCAAAGTAGGAAGAAAAATCAGCCTCGTCTTATGGAGCGAAGATGCAGGCAGGGTGGGGGGGGGGAGGCTGCGAACTCCGAAGCGCCATCCCGCCGGCTGGCTGGCTAGCTGCTGCCTGGCCCCCTCCCTCCCGGAGGAGGGTCTCCCTCCTCACCACCAGCGGCGCTCCCCACGCCAGCCAGCCAGCCAAGCCCCGCGCCCGCCGGAACCGGCTCCTCGCTCTCCCCCCGCCGCCCGCCGCGTTTGCAGGAGGTGGGGAGGGTCGGGCGGCCCGCCAAGGCCAGGAGGGACGCCGCTGCCCCCCCTTCCTTCTCTCCGCCCGCCGCTGCGCCGAGAGGAAATGCCGGCAAAGGCTTTTGTCAGCGGAGGCCGGCGAAGGCGATATTCAATGTCGGGGGCGCACGGGCGGTTGGCGCGTTCCCTATCTTCCTGCTAGCCCACTCGGAATATTCAAAATAAGAAAAGCCTTTGCCGGCGAAGGTTTTTCTTATTTTGAATATTCCGAGTGGGCTAGCAGGGAGATAGGGAACGCCTGCAACCGCCCGTGCGCCCCCGACATTGAATATCACCTTTGCCGCCGGCCCCGCCTCTCCTACAACCCCCTTGCTGAGAGCTCTCGGCAAAGGTGAGGCGGGCAGGGCGGTGCGCGCGTCACCGCTAAGAAGAACGGAGAACGAGAGTGAGTGAGAGCAACAGACAGCAAGATAGTGAGAAAGAGAGAGGGAGAGAAAGGGGGGGAGAGAGAGAAAGAGAGAGGGGGAGAGAGAGGGAGAGGGAGAAAGAGAGTGGGAGAGGGGGGGAGAGCTAGCAAGAGAGGGAGAGAGAGAAAGAGAGAGGGAAAGGGGGAGAGAAAGAGAGAGGGAGAGGGGGAGAGATAGCAAGAGAGGGAGAGAGAGAAAGAGAGAAAGAGAGAGGGAAAGGGGGAGAGAGGGGGGAGAGAAAGAGAGGGAGGGAGAGAGAGGAGATAAAGGAAGAGGAGAGAGAGAAAGGAAGAGAAAGAAAGAAAGAGGGATAGAAAGAGAGAGAGTGAGAGATGCTCAGTGAGCCTTTCTTTGAAGTTGCCTTTCTTTCTTTCTTTCTTTCTTTCTTTTTCTCTCTTGCTCTTTCATTCTTTTTTCTTTCTCTTGCTTTCTTTCTTTCTCTTGCTTTCTCTCCTTCCTTCCCTCCTTCCATTTCTTTCATTCCCCCTCTCTATTTTTATTTCTCTTTCATTTTCTTTCTCTCTTTCTTGCTTTCTTTCTTGCTCTTTTTCTTTCTCTCTTTTACCTTCCCTTCCTCTATTTCTTCTTTTCTTTCTCCTTCCTACCTTCTTCCCTCCCTCCCTCCCTTCAGTCCTTCCTCTCTTACTCTCCCCTTTCATAAGTTTCCTTGCTTCCTTCCTCTGTTCCTGTTCCTTCCCTCTTTCTTTCTTTCTTTCTTTCTTTCCTTCCTTCCTTCCTTTCCTCCCTCCATTTCTTGCTTTCCTTTTCCTTCCTCCCTTCTTTCCTCCCTCACTCCCTTCTTTCACTCCTTCCTCTCTTCCTCTCCCCTTTTTGGCTCAAAATATTTTTTTTCTATTTTCCTCCTCTAAAATCTAGGTGCGTCTTATCAGCAGGTGCGTCTTATAGAGCGAAAAATACGGTAACCAGCCACTGGGATTTGTGTGGCAGAAGGCGGTCTCGCAGATATTCTGGTCTGGTGCCATGAAGGGATTTATAGGTCATAACCAAGACTTTGAATTGTGACCTGAAACTGCTTGGCAACCAATGTTGGTGTAACATGGGCATACCTAGGGAAGCCCATGATTCCTCTTGCAGCTGCATTCTGCATGATCTGGAGTCTCTGAACACTCTTCAAAGGTAGCCCCATGTAGAGAGCATTACAGTAGTCGAACCTCGAGGTGATGAGGGCATGAGTGACTGTGAGCAGTGACTCCCGGACCAAGTAGGGTTGCAACTGGCGCACCAGGCGGACCTGGGCAAACGCCCCCCTTGCCACAGCCGAAAGATGGTTCTCTAATGTCAGCTGTGGATCGAGGAGGATGCCCAAGTTGCGGACCCTCTCCGAGGGGATCAATAATTCCCCCCTCAGGGTGATGGACAGACAGATGGAATTGTCCTTGGGAGGCAAAACCCACAGCCACTCCGTCTTATCAGGGTTGAGTTTGAGTCTGTTGATACCCATCCAGACCCCAAATGCCTCCAGACACCGGCACATCACTTCCACTGCTTCGTTGACTGGACATGGGGTGGAGATGTACAGCTGTGTATTATTATATGCCCTCAGTTTATGATAATCCACTCAGAAAACTGTGAAGTTTTATAGGCTGACCTTTGTGCAGCTTGTTCCATTTGCTGGTATGTCAGCTACTACCAGAAACATGTACTGATAATGACATATTTTTGGTCAACAATAAAGTCAAGAATTTTGATCTAGACATTGAACAAAAAAATAGACTGTCAGTTACTTTACAAGGGTATTCAAAACTCCAAATTATTGTGGTCCTTTGACTTTTATTTCCTGCCTGGAAGATAAAAGGCGCACAGGTGAGAGCGATTTGCAACACAATGATGCAATCTTGCTAAGTGGCTGAGACTAGCTGTCCCTTTCAGTAAGCATTATCTGTTCAGTCAGGTAGCAGTTCTTTAAAACTTCACCCAGGAATCATTTTGATCATCATCTTCTTGATCTTTTAAATTGAAAAATACGAGGGATGAAACCTGGCAAATGAAAAGTAAAAACAGAAAATAGATGGCAACACAGCGTGAGTTAGAAGCAGGGCAACTGCTGGAATGTTTGAATGCTCTCAACTTCAGCTTTAGAATATAAGACGTGCAAAATTTCCCGAGTTTCATGTTTTTGTTTTATTTATTTATTTATTTTGTCCAATACACAATACATAGAAGAGAATAGACATGAGGTAATATATATAAAGAAAAATATAAAATAGAGGAGAAGATATATGAAAGGAAGAAAATATATATGATATATGAGATAAAGGAAAGACAATTGGACAAGGGATGAAAGGCACACTGGTGCACTTATGTACGCCCCTTACTGACCACTTAGGAATCTGGAGAGGTCAATTGTGGATAGCCTATGGGAGAAATGTTGGCGGTTAAGGGTTGACACTATTGAGTCTGGTAATAAGTTCCACGCTTCGACAACTCGATTGTTAAAGTCATATTTTTTACAGTCAAGTTTGGAGCGGTTAATATTAAGTTTGAATCTGTTGCGTGCTCTTGTGTTGTTGCGGTTGAAGCTGAAGTAGTCATTGACAGGTAGGACGTTGCAGCATATGATCTTGTGGGCAATACTTAAATCATGTTTTTAACAGTGGGGAGATACAGAAGCGTCCTTTTGTAGCACTACAAATAAGTGTAACTTGCACTTCTGGTTTCTACCCTAATTGTCCAGTAATAATAGAATAGTAATAGAATTACTATTAACTGTAATTAATTCAGTTAATAAAATGTTTTAACTTCAAAAACATTACAAGGTCCTAAGTGTTCTAATTACCAATAGTCATGGTATAAAGGGAAAAAAACAAGTTTCCCCTTTCCAGTCATGTCTGATTCCAATGGTGGTGCTCATCTCCGTTTCTTAGCAGAGGAATCCATCATTGTCCAAACACATTCCATGGTCAATTGGCCAGCAAGACGTATGCTGAGGTGCATGGAACTCTGTTACCTTCCACCAAAGTGGCACTTTTGACCTTGGCAAGTTGTCCATGGTGAATTGGCTGCAAATCACAAGTCACAAAATGTCAAAAGGTTTGAGGCTGTTTTGAATAGCCTGAACTAAAAACACATGTTGCAGTTGTTTCTAAGGTGATTCAACTTAAGGCAGTTTAGTAATCAGATTATGTTCTAATCTGTACAATACATTTATTTACCACATTTTTTGGACTATAAGATGCACCTTAGTTTTTTGGGAGGAAAATAAGGAGAGAGAAAAATCTGCCTACTTTTTTTTTCTTATTTTCCTCCCCAAAAACTAAGGTGCATCTTATATTAGCCTTGCAAAGCTCCATTTGGAAGGCTGTTTTCAGCCTTTTAAAACTCCATTTTGTACAAAGTGTGCTTTTGAACTGCTATGTGGCCAGGAGTTGGGATGGGATGGGATGGGATGGGATGGGATGGGATGGGACGGGACGGGACAGGACAGGATAGGACAGGATAGGATAGGATAGGATAATATAGGATAGAATAGAATAGAATTCTTTATCGGTCAAATGTGATTGGACACACAAGGAATTTGTCTTTAGTGCATATGCTCTCAGTGTACATAAAAGAAAATATTTGTCAAGAATCATGTACTACAACACTTAATGATCGTCATAAGGTACAAATAAACAATCAGGAAAAAATAATAATCATAAGGATACAAGCATCAAGTTACAGTCATACAGTCATAAGTGGGAGGAGATGTATGATAGGAACGATGAGAAGACTAATAGTAATAATAATGCAGCCTTAGTGAATAGTTTGACAGTGGTGAGGGAATTATTTGTTTAGCAGAGTGATGGCATTTGGGGAAAAACTGTTCTTGTGTCTAGTTGTCCTGGTGTGCAGTGCTCTATAACATCACTTTGAGAGTAGGAGTTGAAAGAATTTATGTCCAGGATGAGAGGGGTCAGTAAATATTTTCACAGTCCTCTTTTTGATTCGTGCACAGGTCCTCAATGGAAGGCAAGTTGGCAGTAATTGTTTTTTCTTCAGTTGTGATTATCCTCTAAAGTCTGTGTTTGTCTTGTTGGGTTGTAGAACTGAATCAGATCGTTATAGAGGTGCAGATGACAGACTCAATCATTCCTCTGTAGAACTGTGACAAGAACTCACTCCATCATATGGTGCTCAGGTCTCAAACCTGGGCTGTTTGCTTTCCATCTGACTCAGTATCTTTAACTGATGGACCATTGAGCCTCTTAATCATGGTATAGTTTCCACAAAAAGATCTGTTTAATTTATTAATATGAAAAAACACCCCATGTCTGTCCTGTCTTCATTCATAGTGTGGAGCAATGTTCCCTCTAATTTTTTTCGGTGTGGGCGGAAAAGTATAGTGTCTGAGCAGCAGCCCCTTTGGGACTGGGCGGCATAGAAGTATGTATGTATGAATAAATAAATGAATGAATGAATAAATAAATAAATAAATAAATAAATAAGAAAAAATTCCTTTCGTTTTTATTAAAAGAAATTAATAATAAAACAAAACCCAAATCTATTACTATTATTACTATCTTCTCCTCTTTTTCCATCCCTGTCTCCTCCCCCCTTGTGTGTGTGTGTGTGTGAACTCTTGAACCATTTCCAATAACAGGTGAGCTATTGGAAATGATTCAAGAGTTCACACACACACACGCACACAAACGGCTGGGGTTTTTTTTCTTAGTTATTATTTGGGTGTTTTTTACCATATGCTTTAAATCAAGAGTCATTTCTCTCTCTTTCTCATTCTCTCTCCCCTCTTGCTCTCTCTCTCTTTTTCTCACTTTCTCTGTCCTTCGCTTTCTATCTCTCTCCCCCCTTTCTCTCTCTTTGTTTTCTTTCTCTCTCTCTTGCTTTCTTTCTCTCTCTCTTTCTATCTCTCTTGCTTTCTTTCTCTTCTCTCTCTTGCTATCTCTCTCTCCCCCCTCTTTCTCTCTCTCTCTCTCACTTCTCCCGCGGCGGTGGCTGCAGCTTCTCCTCCTCCTCCACTTCTGCGCTCCCAGCCAGGGGGCTGCGAGAGAGGGTTTTCTCCACGCGCTTCAGGAATGCCCGCCCCACCCCTCTCGCAGCCCCTTCGCTGGGAGCGTTTTCCTCCTGAGCTTTCAGCAAGGGGGCTGCAGTAGAGGCAGGGCAGGCGTTCCCGAAGAACTCGGAGAAAGCGCTCTTACAGCCCCCTTGCTGAAAGAGGGAGAGGGAGATTTCTCTCTCCCTTTCCCTCTCTCTCTTTCAGCGAGGGGGCTGCAAGAGCGCTTTCTCCGAGTTCTTCGGGAACGCCTGCCCTGCCTCTACTGCAGCCCCCTTGCTGAAAGCTCAGGAGGAAAGTGCTCCCAGCGAAGGGGCTGCGAGAGGGGTGGGGCAGGCATTCCCGAAGTGAGCGGAGAAAACTCTCTCTCGCAGCCCCCTGGCTGGGAGCGCAAGAGGCGGAGGAGGAGGAGAGGGGGCGGATTGGGCGGGCGGGGGGCCGGAGGCACGGTGGGGAGGCAGGGGCGGCCACGGCTCCCTTTTCTTTTACTGCTGGTGCCTCCCTGCGCCCCCCACAGGCTGGCAGGGGGATGGGGAGCGCGCGCCCGTGGAAAATGGTGCGCGCGGGGGTATTTGGGGGTGCGCGCCTGCTCACGGGCGCAGCTTACAGGGAACGGTGGTGTGGAGTTCTGTTTTTCTTCTTACAGTTGATGAATACACCCAACTCTATCAGGGGTGGTATTCACTTACCTTCCCTACCGGTTCACAAACCACTTTGCTTATATGCGCCACCTCCACGTATGCCTAAAGCCTTCTGGGCTTGTGCAAAGCCTCAAAAATGTGGATAAATTAATTAATTAATTTATTTATTTATTTATTCATTCATTCATTCATTCATTCATTCATTTATTTATTAGATTTGTATGCTGCCCCTCTCCATAGACTCGGGGCAGCTAACAACAGTAATAAACAGCATGTAACAAATCTAATGTTTAAAATAATTAAAAAACCCTTATTAAAACCAAACATACATAATTTATGCATGGTATGTCTGTGTGTATGACTGTTAGTATATGGGTTTTTTAAATATTTAAATATTTTAAATTTGTCTGATTGCTTATGATTTGTTTTTACATGTTGTGAGCCGCCCCGAGTCTTCGGAGAGGGGCGGCATACAAATCTAAGTAATAAATAAAATAAAATAAATACACACAAACATACCATGCATAAATTGTATAGGCCTAGGGGGAAAAGGGTAGTTCAGTTCCCCCATGCCTGATGACAGAGGTGGGTTTTGAGGAGCTTACGAAAGACAAGGAGGGTGGGGGCAATTCTGATCTCCGGGGGGGAGCTGGTTCCAGAGGGTCAGGGCCACCACAGAGAAGGCTATTCTCCTGGATCCCACCAGACGACATTGTTTAGTTGACGGGACTCGAAGAAGACCGACTCTGTGGGACCTAACCAGTCGCAACACACTTACATCTGAGCAGTCAGCACTATGGGTTCACCCAAATCGGATAGAACTGGCTAAATACCACCACTGACCCCTATATAGAGAAATCCAAATATAGAGAATAGATTAAAATAGTAGGCATGAATATATGTATGCATAACTCTTCATAAATACCTAGATATACCTGCTGCAATAAAATCCCCAGGGTGGTAGATGGTTTATTTATATTAATGAATTTAAAACAGGTTCTTTTCCTGAAGAGTTTACCATATAAATAACTACAAATTTAATGGTGCATATGCCTCAGTTTATCATCATGGCAGGTCTCCGGGTGATTCATGATGCATCTAGGCAAAACATTTTGAAAAACTCACTTGAAAAGGATTACTATGACAATGAACTTCTCGAGGATATTTCTCAATGGCAATTGGCCTCAAAACAGTGCAAAACGAGAAAGAGTGTTCAAAATAAGAAGGTACATTAGATACGTCCGCCATCTTGATTTATTTACTAAAATAATAAAGGTGGGATACAAATAAAGTCAATTTTTAAAACCATTATTCTGAACTACCTAATCTTAATTAATAAAATATCCTATAGTTCAAGTTGCTCCCTTATATTCTAGAAACAATTTCATGAAACCTAAGAAAAAGAAATCTGATAATAGAAGCTGGTGGGATATATCGCTGCATGTTTGTTTTTAAATAACTTCTGAAAAATTAATGTAGGTCAGGGAATCTGAGGGAGGGCAGTGAAGGGCTACCAAAATTTTTACTACCACACTGTGGGTGTGGCTTATGCATTTTCTTTCAACATATTTCAGTGCAAATTGGGTGCTCTGGGGTGGAGCTCCATTTTCACTACCCCACTGTGTTTTCCCCATCCGGGCAGTAGCCCACCCCTGGAGGGGATGGGGGGTTACACTCGATAGAGATCACACTGCATAGTTTATTTATTTGTTTTATTTATTTATTTGTCAAAACTTGTACAAGATAGTAGGTATTGGTATGAACATAAACAAAAGCAAAATAGGTACCAGGTAAATTTGTTGTGGTTAGCTCTGGCCCAGCTCCTGCCCCAAGGACTGTGGATGTGGGGGAGACATCCACATGCTTCAGGCCTGTTTTGCCCCCGGTAGAATTGCTGATGAAGGCTCCTCTGACCAGGAAGACATGAGTGACAGGGAGGAGGAGAGTGTGGCAGACAGCTCAGAAAGAGATCAATTATCTAGCTCCTCCTTGGATTCGGAACAAGAGTTAATGATACAGCCACACATGCGGAGAGCGATGCATAGGCAGCAACAACTGAGAGATTATTATCAAAGAAAATGAGGCCACCTGTGGTTGGGTGGGGCTGTGGTAATTAGTGAGGCTGCTAGAACTAACAGCCTGTGGGTTTGGCCATTGTGGAGGATTATCTGATTGTGGTGTTTCATGACTGCTTTACTGACTTTGACCTTTTGTGTGCTGATTTTTCCCCGCTTTGAAACTAAACCAGAGCAAAGTGTGTTTCACTTTGTGAAAGAAGAAGGACTGTGAATTGCCTCACAGCTGCAAGCTAAGTATCACAGAACTGATAAAGGACTTGTACAAATTACCAGTTTGTTTGGAGACGAGTGCTCTTTGCCATACCAAAAGAGGGCTTAGGTTAAGTGAATTTTCATTATAAAGAACATTGTTTTGAATTTTCAAACATGTGTGTGTCTGAAATTTGTACCTGTGAATTTTCGGGAGGAGTCTACTAGAGAGCCTGACAGAACAGACAATAGGACAATAAGACAGGAACAGTAGGCACAATGGTGTGCCTAGGCATGCTCTTAGGAATGGGGTGAGGTTACTGTAGACAGTCTAAGGTTAACGTTTTTGGTGTTTGGGCAAGCAGGGGTTCCTACTTACCGCTGCTACTAGTGTGATGCACACGTAGCTCTGAGTGACTGGCAGGCACATAGTCACCCAAGTGACTGTCCAAGTGATATTTGGCTTATGTGCATGCGCAGGAAGAGAAATCTTGTAAGAGGCTGCGCAGCCGCGTGAGATTTTGGCAATTTTTTTGCTTCCACATATACACGGAAGCAAACAAATCACCAAAAAACATCAAAATCTTGCGCACACATCCTGCGCATGTGCAGAAGCCAAATCTCACTCATACGCACACATACGCCCACCGTTCACCTGGAGTTGTAGGTGCAGCTTTATTTTCGCTACTGGTATGCAGTCTGGCGCGTATTGGGTATAGCAACTCATTACTGGGTTTGGTGAAGAAACCAATAGTGTGTCAATACACACTCCTCCTCCTCCTCTGTTTATTTCAAGCAGCATTTAAATAGCTATCAAAAACTCCAACCACCATCCTATAACACAGTTGAAGCATTTCAATGTTTTTATCATCTAAACCAGTGTCTCCCAACCTTGGCAACTTGAAGATATTTGGACTTCAACTCCAATGCGAATGCTGGTTGGGGAATTCTGGGAGTTGAAGTCCAGATACCTTCAAGTTGCCAAGGTTGGGAAACACTGATCTAAACCACCCTGAAAATATTAGGAGGTGTGCTGAATTTTGTTGTGGTTAGCTCTGGCCCAGCTCCTGCCCCAAGGACTGTGGATGTGGGGGAGACATCCACATGCTGCAGGCCTGTTTTGCCCCCAGTGGAATCTGCTGATGAAGGCTCCTCTGACCAAGAAGACATGAGTGACAGGGAGGAGGAGAGTGTGGGAGACAGCTCAGAAGGAGATCAATTATCTAACTCTTCAGAACAAGAGTTAATGATACAGCCACACATGCGGAGAGCAATGCATAGGCAACAACTGAGAGATTATTATCAAAGAAAATGAGGCCACCTGTGGTTGAGTGGGGCTGTGGTAATTAGTGAGGCTGGCCATTGTGGAGGATTATCTGATCCTTGTGTTTAGTGACTGCTTTATTCACTTTGACTTTTTGTGTGCTGATTTCCCCCCGCTTTGAAACTAAACCAGAGCAAAGTGTATTTCACTTTGTGAAAGAAGAAGGAATGTGAATTGCCTCACAGCTGCAAGCTAAGTATCACAGAACTGATAAGGGACTTGTACAAATTACCAGTTTGTTTGGTGATGAGTGCTCTTTGCTATACCAAAAGAGGGCTTGGTTTAAGTGAATTTTCATTATAAAGAACATTGTTTGGAATTTTCAAACGTGTGTGAGTCTGAAATTTGTACCTGTGAATTTTTGGGAGGATTCTACCAGAGAGCCCGACAGAACAAATTTGAAGGATGCTTATCAAGTCGGGTCTGCTGGGGATTTGTGTACTCTGTTTTCCCTCATTCACCTGCAATAGCAGCAGATGAAAATAATGAGTTTGTGTACTAAGCTGCAATGTTACAGAAACAGTTGTTTTTCCCTGGCAATCTGAGCCAAAAGACCAACTGTTATCTATTCCCTTGCTAAACAAGCTGTCTTCACAAAAAAATAGCATTTAAAGCCTTTTGTGAAGCCACCGACTTCACTTTCCAGAATGCTTTTGCTGAATAGAACATGAACAACACAGGTTTTCCATTTTTAAGCAGCTAGCTAACAGCTGACTGCAGTGCGTGACAGGATGCTATCAGCTGATGCCTGTTTCATGAAAAGCAGTTTGCATGAATCAGAGAGAACTTTTTTTCCCAGAGTCTAAATAACTCAGTTGGACAGAAAAATCTCTTGACAGTCTAATCTAGAAAGGGAAAAACTGTATATCAGATCTGAAACTAGGTTGTGGTGCTCTTACACAACAGGTACTTCAAAGATGCAAGCAAATGAGATCATAAGGGGTTTAGAAGGAAAAATGCACCATGAATGGGTATGTGCAGCCCAGAGAAGACTACATGGAAATGGGGTAGCTTTGCTCAAGGATCGGAAATGCTTTGAGTATGGACAAGAAGGCAGAATTGTTTAGTTACTCCGGAATGAACAAAAGTGGAAATTGCAAGAACAGTTAGACATCAGGAAACATTTCTTAACTGTAATCAATGTTCAACAATGTCACTGTCTGCTATGTGAGGAGATGGATGTTTGGAGTCTGGGAGGAAATGTCAGCATCTACAAGATGGTGGATGCAGCATTGCAATAGAAACCTTGTTTCTTTAGTACATACATGCTGTCGAGCCTGAAGCGACCCTGGTTGAGGCCAGTGAAGGACTCCAAAACTTTTTATTATCACACTGTGGACATGGCTTATTATGTGGGTGTGACTTGATGGTCATGTGACCGGGTAGGAGTGGCTTGCCGGCCATGTGACCAGGGTGGTTAAAAGGGCATGTGACTGGGTGGGAGTGGCTTACCGACCAAGATAAGTTTTCAAATAGGTGCTTGGACTCTTTTTCAGTTGATTAAGTCACATTATCAGAATAGTCACAAAAAGGACAAATGATAGAGAGCATTATTTGTTGAGGAGCACAGTAACTTTTAAGGTTTTTGTACTCAACCCACAAGGTTCAGTATGATAACAAATTAGGCAAGTAGCTCAATTTTCTTTTATTGCTATAAAAGTTCCGTTCTAGATAATGATTAAAATGATTAAAGCGTTTATACTGTTTAATTATTTCCTATTTTAAAAGTAATTAAGGATCATACTAAGGTTCTAGAGAAGGAAGCACAATAAAAAAACTATTAAGTATTCAATAAATAGTGCATAAACCTACTACCCCACTGCATCCCCCCACCCCATGGGGGCAACAGCCCATTACTGGTTGAGGCCATCTTTGAGGCTTCAGGGTTGCTACAAGGCAGTCAAAACAAAAAACTTTCCTGCGAGAACCAAGGACATTCCAACAGGTGTTGGGGAGAGGTGGGTTGGAGTAACCAAGCAACTAGCCAGCACATCTATTGGACAATGTGACTGATGACCTGAGGGAAGGGGAATGTTCACTTTTTAATTAGCTGAAAACCACAGAAACTTTCAGTCGCTTTTCACCAGTTGTGCCAATATGATGAATCCCATAAATTGTTCTTTGACGAATCCTCCTGCCTCACAGTTCTGCTTTTTATGGGTGCATTACTTGGAACACTGACACATGTGTGTTCATTGGAGAAGAAAATGGTGCAACTGTGATTTGCAAATTTTGATATGCATGCCCCGTGGTTACTACCATGGTGAATTGTCCTTTCTGGGACATGTTATAGAGAAGCCTTTGGCAGGTATTGGAGTAGAGGGCACCCAAATAAGTTCTTTCTAAGTTTTAGTTTGTCACACAATGGCTGATGAATTCTGGGACTTAAAGTCCACCTGTCTTAAAGTTGCCAAGCTTGAGAAACCCTGTTCTAAGTCTTATATTTTACATAATGTGTTATTTTTCTTCTCCCATTCTAATACAGAATAATTTAAGTTTACCACAGGAACAGCTCCACTTGCTAAGATTCTGTGTTAAATAAACACAATTAAAATTATAAAAAGAAGCTGCAACTCTGGAAATTCCTTATTCCCTCAGCATTTCATGGTTATTATTCATGCAAATTGCTGCAACTTAATTTGTCCTCATTATTTTATACTTCTTGTTGTATATACTTCTGATCAGTTGGAGGATGGCGAAGAGTTTGCTGACTCTGATAGAGATAGTGTTTATGAATTAGTGGCAGGTCCTGGGTTACAGGTGTCAGAACAGGTGGGAGGCTAGCCACAGGACGTTGCTATGAGTCCAGACTCCAGTGAAGAAGAGACAGATAATAGATGGTTAAATCTGCATTTCTGGAGGGTGCAGAGGCGCGGGTAACAAGTGTTAGGGAAGAGATATTAAGGGGAGGACCGGGTTAATTACTGACAAACATACAACTATAATAAATCAGTTTAAAATTAAAGATCCCAAAGATCCCAAATGGCACCATCCAATTTACCCAATTTAAGAAACAGGTTTTTTTTAAAAAAATAACGAGATTATATCCGGCAGCATGTGGGCAAGAAAGCTATGAGGTAGGTTTAAAAAATGAAATACATTGATACCTCGTCTTACCTTCCCTCGCTGGGAAACCCTGCCTCCGGACTTCCGTTGCCAGCCGAAGCACCCATTTTTATGCTGGTGGGATTCCCCTGCTGGGATTCTCCTGCAGCATTGCAAAATCCGGAGGTGGGGTTTCTCATGGAGGGGAGCCTCAGGGGAATCCCACCAGTACGAAAACAGGAGCTTCAGCTGGCAAAAGGGGTGAATTTTGGGCTTGCATGCATTAATCGCTTTCCCATTGATTCCTATGGGAAACATTGTTTCGTCTTACGAACTTTTCACCTTACGAACCTCGTCCTGGAACCAATTAAGTTCATAAGACAAGGTATCACTGTATATTTTAAGGATTTTGTTCAAGTGTATTATAAGTAGGAGGCAATCTGAACAGGTGGGAGAAAGAAATTCTAGGATCTTGGCTACAGAAATTTGCTAAACACATTAAGCATTAGGGGAAAAAATCCATTTAAATCAGGGGTGTCCAAATCTTGATAACTTTAAGACTTGTGGACTTCAACTCCCAGAATTCTGGCTGGGAAAGTCTGGCAGTTGAAGTCTACAAGTTTTAAAGTTTCCAGGATTGGCAACACCCCTGATTTAAGTTGAAGAGATGGAAGAGGAGAGCCAGTGTGTTGATAGGGATTGGGAAGAACCAGTTTGAAATCCCTGCTGAGGTTTGAATCATTGGATTTGAATCATTTTCTCTCAACCAGTCTATTTGCTCAATATTTTTGTGAGGAAAATACAATAGTGACGGGGAGCCTTTTGTTCCTGTATGCAACAAATAACAAAATGAAGAACTCAATCTGGAAAGTGAGTAAGCAAGGGTTATGCAGTATCTCAAAGGTACTTCATCTTTTTCACACTTTATTTCAAATAATAAATACAAGACAATTACATTATATAATGGATAGTGTGGTTATTCCTTAAGGATTCAATACACTTTCTTTACTGCCTTTTTAAGCATTGCATTTAGTGTATTTTTTGGGGGGGGGGGAGTGGTACCCAGGATCAAATCCAACTACAGTGGTACTTCTACCTAAAACGCCTCTACTTAAGAACATTTCTGTTGTGATTCCGTCTGAGGCCCCTCAGGGAATGGCTGATCCTCTGCCGGCTTCCTGCTCAGAGGGGGAGGATGAGGAACAGGAGGTTCAGGCAGATGGGGAGGAGGAATCTCAGGCTGAGGGAGAGGGAGGACAGCCAGAGTCCCCCGAGAGGGAGCTCTCCCCAGCAAGCAGCCTGGATTCCTTAGATGAAAATGCACAAGCAATAATCGATCTCCGGCAGAGAAGAGCAACACAACGAAGGGGACAATTAGCCAGGTACTTTCAGCACTAAAGAGGCAACAGCTGGGTTTGGGTGTGGTGCTCTCTGGAAAGGCTGAAAAGGCAGACCCACCCTTCCTGGCTTGTGGAGTATTATCTTTGGGAGTCCTGGGACCTGGCTGTGATCTTTGGCGTCTTGGAATTCTGGTTTGTGACTTTGAATACTGAAACCTTGGGGGGAAAAGGTGTGGGTCTTATTCTCTACAGTGGTGGGTGTGCCAGCAAGAAGTCTGCTGTATTGTCTGGCCATCAGGACTCTGCTGTGAAGTCTCATAGCCTGCCTGTTGGGAAGAACAGGTTTTTCTCTGTGTTTATTTTTCAAACTATAAAGTGCTTTTGCTTTTACCAGCGTGTCTGGCTGCTTTTTCCAGTTGGTGTTGAAGTCTGGGGGCACCCAGACAGAACAATTTCTAGATAAGAACCAGGTGTTCAAGATTTTTTTGCCTCTTCTTAAGAACCATTTTCTACTTAAGAACCCGAACCCAGAAAAATTTCCCAGGAAATTTGAGAGCAGCATGAAGGCCCGGCCAGTTTCCTGCCATTCCCCCTGGGTTTCTCTCTCTGGCACATTGTATGGGAGGCAGCCTCGCTCCGGGTGTATGGGAGGTACATGCTCCTCCTCGCCGCCTCAGTCCCTCTTTTTTTTTTTAAGTCTTAAAGTTTTGGATTTTTTGATTCCCCTCACCTCATCTTCTTCCTTCGGCAGCGACTGTCCTCCTCCTCTTCTTCCTCCTCCTCCTCCCACCCAAATTCTGAGCTTTTACTTCTTGCCTAATGGGTTTGAACACATTATTTGCTTTTACATTGATTCCTATGGGGAAAATTGCTTCTACAAACTTTTCTACTTAAGAACCTGGTCACGGAACAAATTAAGTTCTTAAGTGGAGGTACCACTGTATTTTGGAAATGACCTGCCATTCTGGACATTTGAACTTGGGCATTTCTGCCATGCAGTGTTATGCTTCCTTTCATGAAATGTGAACGTGCTTGTCCTTGGTGGAAGAAAGCATGGTAACTACATAACTTACAGGTTTAATTGATTAACCAGTGTGAGTAATTGACTGAAACATTAAGGATGCAATCCCATTTGCTTTCTGACTAAATAGCCAGTAACCTAGACTTAGTGCAGAGGTCTTCAAACTTGGCAACTTTAAGATTTGTGGACTTGGGAATTGAAGATCACAAGTCTTAAAGTTGCTAAGTTTGAGGATCCTCGATTCTTAGTTTCTTCTCATGTGCACAG
This sequence comes from Erythrolamprus reginae, assembly GCF_031021105.1. Lineage (NCBI taxonomy): Eukaryota > Metazoa > Chordata > Lepidosauria > Squamata > Dipsadidae > Erythrolamprus > Erythrolamprus reginae. The sequence continues at coordinate 173,558,213 of NC_091952.1, forward strand.
CTGTTGTGATTCTAACTGGAACTTAACACATAAACAATGTGTAAGGCTAAGCGTTTCCTGGCCAGGAAATAAAGCAATGGGAAAAGATTCACTTGCTTAATTTCTGCATGTCAGGGTACAGCTAGAGTCATAGGAACAAAGCCAAGGGTCCCCCCCCACACACACGCACCACCACATATTTTGGCAGTTCTAAATGAGAATGATGACAAAAGCTTTTGGCTCTCTGGGGACCTGTCACTGTTTAGGCTGAGTTGCAGAACTGGGTCAGTTCTAAAATTGACCTTTTAGTGTTTACTATGTGAAATAAAGTACAAAGAAGAATGAAGGACCTTTGTGATACTTTATAGCCTAGGATTACTCGTTTTTTCATCCTAAAGTTAGAGCATTGTTTCCAATTTATGTTTCAAGGAGGTGGCATACAAGTTGCATTTCGGATGAAAATGCAGTGGGATACTTTCCTGAGAAAGTGGATATGTTTAAGTCCCATGAAAATCAATTTGCATGAGTCAGCATTAAGCAGATAAAACTCTTCCCATACTTTCCACTCACTGCGTTTTAAACACAAACCTGTGTGTGTGTGACTCCTCTAAGAATTATCTTATTTTTCCAACCATCACGAATAGACAATCTATCTACAGATTCTAGATATTATTTTATTTATTTATTCATTTGTCCAATACACAAATACATAGGAAGAAAAATAGACATGTAGTAATATATATAAGGGTAAAGTGAACTTAGAGGAGAGGATATATGAAAGAAAGAAAATATATATGATAAGTGAGAGAAAGGAAAGACAATTGGACAGGGGACGAAAGGCACACCAGTGCACTTATTTATGCCCCTTACTGGCCTCTTAGGAACCTGGAGAGGTCAATCGTGGAGAGTCTAAGGGAGAAATGTTGGGGGTTAGGGGTTGACACAATTGAGTCCGGTAATGAGTTCCACGCTTCGATAACTCGATTGTTGAAATCATATTTTTTACAGTCAAGTTTGGAGCGGTTCGTATTAAGTTTGAATCTGTTGCGTGCTCTTGTGTTGTTGCAGTTGAAACTGAAGTAGTCATTGACCGGTAGGATGTTGCAGCATGTGATCTTGTGGGCAATACTCAAATCGTGTTTTAGACGCCGTAGTTCTAGGCTTTCTAGGCCCAGGATTGTTAGTCTATTTTCTTATGATATTCTGTTTCGAGTGGAGGATATTGTTGACTTGGAGTGTTTATGCACACTCACATCTTATTTTTTATGTTTTTATTTTTTAAATGTATAAGCCACCCCTATCCTGATGGACTCAGGGCGGTGCACAACAATAAGATAATACAGAATTTAACACCCACCCATCCCCAAACAAGTGTACAATAAAAACAAATACAAAGTTTAACACTCTATATAGAACAAACATATAACCATCAATCATTCATGCTGCTGGACAGAACAAGAATGTTATTGCTGAACGGCCCCAGGTGGTTATACATCACTCTTAGCAAAGGTGGGTTCGGACTGGTTTGGACCAGTTTGCCTAAACCAGTGGTAGGCAAAGTTGGCTCTTCTCTGACTTGTGGACTTCAACTCCCAGAATTCCTGAGCAATCATGATTGGCTCAGGAATTCTGGGAGTTGAAGTCCACATGTCATAGAATGTAGAGGCAACTTTGCCTACCCCTGGCCTAAACCGCTAGCAACCCGCTGGTGATGTCATGATGATGTCATATGTTGAATCCTTGCAAGAATGAAGACTCATTTAATTGTAACTGCTTTATTTAGGAAGAAGACGAACATCAGCGGTAACAATGCAGGCAACAATCGACTGGAAAAGCTGATGGCACGATGGAATAAGGTGAAAGATTATATCTTAAGTAGAATATATGACGACAATGTGAAAAATAAATTCCAATCACTTTTTGTATGTAAAGAAATGTAAACCGGAGCCAAGGAAGAAATTGAAATTTATTGTAAATAATTTAACCCCCTAAATGGTGGTGGGGTTTATTGGTGTTGGGCACCTTTTCTTTAAGATTTTTTTGTTTGTTTGTTGTAATAAAAATTTAATTAAAATTTTTTTTAAAAAACCAAGCGACTGGAAAAGAATCACCTCAGCCCGCACTGTGACAGCTCTTAAATACCCTAATGTCAGGCGTGGCAGCCAATAGACGCCCTCAGATTTCCTGCTTGAATGGTAAGCCAATCAGCGCCGTCCAGCTGTTGCCAGGATGTAACATCATGGAATCGGTTCTGTCAGTGATGCTCCATGGATGCCACCATCTTTTTTTGAGATTTTTTTTAATTGGGGGGGGGGGGAAGGATTTTTCCAGTTTTCTTTTTTCTTCTGAACATGTGCAGAAGCCGGGTTTCCAGCACTACATATGTGTTGCCATTTTGTTTTGGGCTTTTTTTTACGTTTTTAACATTTTTCGGCATTTCGTTATGCACATGCGCACAAAGAATGCATATGGCCACAAGGCATGGCCACATGGCATAGGAGGAAGCAAACCAGCAGCAAGGAAAGTTAGCACCCACACCTGGCTCCTAGGGCTTTCTTTTCTCTGGCAGGTGAGTGCTATTTCGTGCTGAGCAATTGAGTCTCAGTGTAGGAGTCCTGGAATCTGCTAAAGGTTTCTGGGCTATTATTAGCAATTTCATAAAAATAGCCAGCTCAATATCATCAGGCTCATTATGTCTTATATTTCTTGTTTTGAGCTTTTTTTTTCTTTTCTTTTCTCTTTTTAAAAAGAAACATAGAAACATAGAAGACTGACGGCAGAAAAGACCTCATGGTCCATCTAGTCTGCCCTTATACTATTTCCTGTATTTTATCTTACAATGGATATATGTTTATCCCAGGCATGTTTAAATTCAGTTACTGTGGATTTGCCAACCACGTCTGCTGGAAGTTTGTTCCAAGGATCTACTACTCTTTCAGTAAAATAATATTTTCTCATGTTGCTTTTGATCTTTCCCCCAACTAACTTCAGATTGTGTCCCCTTGTTCTTGTGTTCACTTTCCTATTAAAAACACTTCCCTCCTGAACCTTATTTAACCCTTTAACATATTTAAATGTTTCGATCATGTTCCCCATTTTCCTTCTGTCCTCCAGACTATACAGATTGAGTTCATTAAGTCTTTCCTGATACATTTTATGCTTAAGACCTTCCACCATTCTTGTAGCCTGTCTTTGGACCCGTTCAATTTTGTCAACATCTTTTTGTAGGTGAGGTCTCCAGAACTGAACACAGTATTCCAAATGTGGTCTCACCAGCGCTCTATATAAGGGGATCACAATCTCCCTCTTCCTGCTTGTTATACCTCTAGCTAAGAAAGATGAACTTACTTACAATTCCTTTTCCCAATTGCATTAACTATTTTAAAGTACATTGCACAAAGATTTAGCTCTGTCCACCAGACTATGGTATGCATTAACAAATAGAATTACTTGCTAGAAAAATAAATTAAAGATGACAAGGATTTAAGACAGAAAGAATAGGATTGAACCTGATCTTCTCTCCCAACAAATCTTTTAGTATAGGGATATAACTCACAAAAGAAACAGTCAGTGACACTTTATTCTTGCAAGTAATAAATGACTCCCACATTCTGGCAAGATAGTGTATGTGTGTAGGGCATTTCCACATCACTGGACTCCTTTTCTTTAATCCCTCAAAAGCAGCTTGAAATTATTTGCAACCATCCTGATATCCACCAAACTGAAACCTCTGAAACTAGCAAACAAAATTCTTAAGCTGCCACAGGTCCTTCAAGTAACAAAATCCTCTCATTCTCACTCCTGCAAAAAAGAGATAAATTAAATTGCCTGAACTACTCCACCCCAATATTCATATTTTATTTTGTGTGCAGCTGCTGGTCGTATGCCAAAACCCCTAGTGGTTCATATGTGGGAGAGATGAAAAGGTGGCGAGCAGTTTCCTCTGAAAAAGCTGAAGCGAGAGTCACAGTGATGTGGCTCCTGTAAATGGGGATACAACCAGTGATGGGCTGCTGGTGGTGCAGGCCACTCTACAGAGTGGTAGTAAAATCGAGGATGCATAGAAACATAGAAGATTGACGGCAGAAAAAGACCTCATGGTCCATCTAGTCTGCCCTTATACTATTTCCTGTATTTTATCTTAGGATGGATTTATTGTTCTGCCGGCGTGTTTCAACCGGTCCAGGAAGACACACACCACACGATAAAAGGAAAACCCAAAAGTTTTTATAAACAGAAAAACAGAAACAGCTCCCTTTTTAAATGTCAAAGGGATTTTCTGGTACACACAAGGCACAGGTGAAATGCAATCCAATTGCTTACCCAATAACTGGGAAATTGAGTCCAATCCTAAAGTCCAGAGAGTCCACACACACAATCCTGAACAGCAAAAAACCATGATCTTGATGAAACAATGAATCAGATAAACTGCCATGAGGCTAAAACACCAGGCTGCACTTTTATCTGTAGCACTAATTACAGCAGCCCCACCCAACCACAGGTGGCCTCATTTTCTCTTGTAATAATCCTTCAGTTGTTGTCTCCTATGCATCACTCTATGCATGTGTGGATGTGTCATTAATTCTTGTTCCGAATCCAGGGATGATACAGATGATTGATCTCCTCCTGGGCTGTCTGCCAAACTCCCCTCTTCCCTGTCACTCACGCTTCCTTGGTCAGAGGAGACAGATTCTACTGGAAACAAAACAGGCCTGCGGCATGTGGATGCTTCCCCCACATCCACCTCCACCTTGCTTGGGGCAGGAGCTGGACCAGAGCTAACCACAACATATATGTTTATCCCAGGCATGTTAAAATTCAGTTACTGTGGATTTACCAACCACGTCTGCTGGAAGTTTGTTCCAAGCATCTACTACTCTTTCAGTAAAATAATATTTTACCTTTTCCCCAAGTGCATTATTTTACATTTGGAAACATCAAACTGCAGTTTCCATTGCTTTGACTATTTATCTAGTAAAGCTAAATCATTTGCCATATTACAGATGCCTCCAGGAATATCAACCCTATTGCACACTTTAGCATGCGCAGCTGTTTGTGACTGCTGGGTGCGCTGCTCACGTACCCCTGTGTGAGATTCGGCTTCTGTGCATGTGCAGGAAGCCAAATCTCACGGAAGGATGCTCACCTGCATAAGATTTTGGCAATTTTCACTGGGGTTTTTTGTTTCTGTCCATACGCAGAAGCAAAGAAATTGGTGAAAATTGTTGAAATCTTGCATGCGTGAGTATCCTCATGTGATATTTGGCTTCACCAAATCTTGAATTGACGTGTGCGGATGTGTGCAATGCTCCCACACACAATCACCAGCCTCCGGGAGCACACAAGGCAGCCCTTCAATGGATACAACTCAACCACACATTCACACAATGTAGCATTTGAGATAACAACAATAAAGAATGGTTTGACCATAGTTTGAAATAGCCAAACCTAGGTCAGAAGCAGCAGTGGGTTTCAATTATGTTTGTGTGCGTGGGGTGCTTCTGCACATGTGCAGAGACATCCAGGTGGGTGAGTGGAGCTGCCCCCCCCACTACTACCAATTCACCCAATCCAGGGCAAACCAGTAGCAACCTGCCACTGATCAGAAATAAATTGGCTCCATTCTCAAACATGACTGGTGTGGTGTAATCCCAGAGATTCAGATCTTCTTTAGGGGAAAAATCACTCAGGCAATACTATAAAGGGATTTAGAGCACCGGTCTCCAATTTTTCCAACTTGGTGGACCGGTAGAGGCAGCGATGGAATGGTGGTGGGGAGAGGGGATGGTTTCAGGTGTGCACATCCCACTTTCACAAATTCAGCTTTGCATGTACAGGCATGGGGGGCTTGCCCAACACTTCCATGGGCCAATTCTGAATGGGCTGCAGCCTGCCAGTGAGTTGCCACTGGCCCAGGGTACCAGGATGGGTCTGGCTCATCCGTCTCAGAATCTATCATTACCAGAGTTGGTCAAGGACCACTCACAACACAATCTACTTACCTTCCCTACTGGTTCGGAAGTGTGTGCTTTGCATGCGAACGCATGTTTCACTTGCACGTGTGCCATCCTTGTGCATACTTTTTTACTCTCTGCGTATGCACAGAAGTCTTTGTGCATGCACAGAGGGTGAAAAAAAAAGAAACTGGCAACATCCAGGTAGGTGGGTGAAACAGGGCACTGCCGCCACTACCAATTCTCCAAACCAGCAGCGGCTGCCACTACCCTTATGCCCAAACTAGGCTGAACCGGTAGCATTTCAGCCCTGGACCATTAGATGTACCCTCTTATGGGAGGGTATAGCAAAAGTGATAACAATAATTATTAACAATAACAATAATGTAATGGCACAAATTCCATATAAACATACAACATATTTGCTTCTGAACGCAGTTCAAGGTGTTGATTGTCATTGTAAAGCGCATCATGGCTTGGGACCACGTTACATAACCATAACACTCCTTGTTTCCTCACTCTAGTGGGCCAGGTGGATATGACTGGCAAGAGATTGTCCCTCAGATCAGTGTTTCCCAACCTTGGCAACTTGAAGATATTTGGACTTCAACTCCCAGAATTCCCCAGCCAGCCGACGCTGGCTGGGGAATTCTGGGAGTTGAAGTCCAAATATCTTCAAGTTGCCAAGGTTGGGAAACACTGCCTCAGATAACGTGGTCCCAAGCCATGATGGGCTTTAAAGGTGACAATCAACACCTTGAACTGCATTCAGAAGCAAATATGTTGTATGTTTATATGGAATTTGTGCCATTATATTATTGTTATTGTTAATAATTATTGTTATCACTTTTGCTTTTAGATTTGATGCTGTGTTTGCCACTCAGAGTTACAATACCAAGATGTGTGGCTATATAAATTCATGAAATAAATTATTTAATAAAACAGGTGTAGAATTCCCATAACCTAGATCAGTGTTTCCCAACCGTGGCAACTTGAAGATATCAGGACTTCAACTCCCAGAATTCTGGGAGTTGAAGTATTTATTTTTTCATTCATTCATTCATTCATTCATTCATTCATTCATTTATTTATTTATTATTGTTTGTTTGTTTGTTTATTTATTTATTTATTTATTTGTTTGTTTGTTTGTTTGTTTATTTATTTATTTATTAGATTTGTATGCCGCCCCTCTCCGTAGACTCGGGGCGGCTTACAACAATAACAAAGACAATGTAAGAACAAATCTAATAATTTAAAAAACGCTAAAAACCCCATTGTTAAAAGCAAACACACACACAAACATTCCATGTATAAACTGTATAGGCCCGGGGGAGATGTGTCAGTTCCCCCATGCGAGTGACATAGGGGAAGGTTTGGTAGGGAAGGTTTGCCTATTTGCCGATGACTCTAAAGTGTGCAATAGGGTTGATATTCCTGGAGGGATCTGTAATATGGTAAATGATTTAGCGTTACTAGATAAATGGTCAAAGCAATGGAAACTGCAGTTTAATGTTTCCAAATGTAAAATAATGCACTTGGGGAAAAGGAATCCTAAATCTGAGTATTGCATTGGCAGTTCTGTGTTAGCAAAAACTTCAGAAGAGAAGGATTTAGGGGTAGTGATTTCTGACAGTCTCAAAATGGGTGAGCAGTGTGGTCGGGCAGTAGGAAAGGCAAGTAGGATGCTTGGCTGCATAGCTAGAGGTATAACAAGCAGGAAGAGGGAGATTGTGATCCCCTTATATAGAGCGCTGGTGAGACCACATTTGGAGTACTGTGTTCAGTTCTGGAGACCTCACCTACAAAAAGGTATTGACAAAATTGAACGGGTCCAAAGACGGGCTACAAGAATGGTGGAAGGTCTGAAGTATAAAACGTATCAGGAAAGACTTAATGAACTCAATCTGTATAGTCTGGAAGACAGAAGGAAAAGGGGGGACATGATCGAAACATTTAAATATGTTAAAGGGTTAAATAGGGTTCAGGAGGGAAGTGTTTTTAACAGGAAAGTGAACACAAGAACAAGGGGACACAATCTGAAGTTAGTTGGGGGAAAGATCAAAGGCAACATGAGAAAGTATTATTTTACTGAAAGAGTAGTAGATCCTTGGAACAAACTTCCAGCAGACGTGGTTGGTAAATCCACAGTAACCGAATTTAAACATGCCTGGGATAAACATATATCCACTGTAAGATAAAATACAGGAAATAGTAAAAGGGCAGACTAGATGGACCATGGGGTCTTTTTCTGCCGTCAGTCTTCTATGTTTCTATGTTTCTATGCCTGACGGCAAAGATGGGTCTTAAGAACTTTACGGAAGGCAAGGAAGGTGGGGGCCGTTCTAATCTCCGGGGGGAGCTGGTTCCAGAGGGTCGGGGCCACCACAGAGAAGGCTCTTCTCCTGGGTCCCGCCAAACGACATTGTTTAGTCGACGGGACCCGGAGAAGGCCAACTCTGTGGGACCTAACCGGTCGCTGGGATTCATGCGGCAGAAGGCAATCCCGGATGTATTCTGGTCCGATGCCATGAAGGGCTTTATGAAAGTCCAAATATCTTCAAGTTGCCAAGGTTGGGAAACACTGACCTAGATGAATCCAGGCACATTTTTAAAAAAAATTACAATTGCCATATTTTTGGGGAGTATAAGACGCACCGGAATATAAGACGCACCTTAGTTTTGGGTAAAGAAAATAGGGGAAAGACTCTGCTTACCAGGTATTCAGCTGACTAGCATCCTTAAGCCAGTACATTATTATATCTCCTTTATCTTTATTCGGAGAGAGTAACAATGAAATAGCTTGCAAGCCAGTAAGAGCTGGAAACATTATTAGCACCTGGAAAGAAACATTTGGAGCAAGTAGACCCTGCAAAGACTTAGGGCTTGGAAAACATTCTTCACAGAGAGTAATAATGAAAGAGCTTGCAAGCTGGTAAGAGCTGGGAACATTGTTAGCAACTGGTTAGGGCGGGAAAGAAACATTTGGAACAAGTAAAGGAATGGAAAAAACCCTGCAAAGACTTAGGGCTTGGAAAACATTCTTTGCAGAGAGAAACAATGAAAGAGCCTGCAAGGTTAAGAGCTGAGAAGATCATTAGCAGCTAGTTAGGGCTGAAAAAAAAGCTACATTAAGAGTATAAGAAACAGCCAAATTATAAGCCTCTTTTAGGGAGGAAAAGGGTGCATCTTATACTCTGAAAAATATGGTAGTTTTACTATTTATGTATATACTGTATATTTGTTGTGGTTAGCTCTGGCCCAGCTCCTGCCCCAAGGAATGTGCAGGTGGATGTGGGGAGACATCCACATGCCACAGGCCTGTTTTGCTCCCGATGGAATCTGCCGATGAAGCCTCCTCTGACCAAGGAAGCATGAGTGACAGGAAAGAGGGAAGTTTGGCAGACAGCCCAGGAGGAGATCAATCATCTATATCATCCTTGGATTCTGAACAAGAATTAATGACACATCCACGCATGCGTAGAGTGATGCATAGGAGACAACAACTGAAGGATTATTACAAGAGAAAATGAGGCCACCTGTGGTTGGGTGGGGCTCCAGTAATTAGGGCTGCTGCTATAAATAGCAGCATGTGGGTTTGGCCGTTGTGAAAGAGTATATGATCACAGTTCTTCAGGAATCGGGTGTTGCTGTTTTCTGGACTTTGTTTGTTGATTTTTCACGCCTTTGAAACGAAAGCAGAGCAACGTGTGTATGTGTGTCTCTCACTTCATTGGAAGAAGAAGGGGTGTGAAGTTTCTTCACCGCTGCTAGCTAAGTACTTAATGACTGCTTAAGGAAAATTGTACAGACTACCCGGTTGTTTTGGGATGAGTGCTCTTTGCAATACAAAAAGAGTGCTTAGTTTATTTTGAATTTTGGGATAAAGAACATTGTTTTGAATTTTCAAACGTGTGTGTGTCTGAAATTTGTACCCTTGAATTTTCAGGAGGCTCCTACCAGAGAGCCCGGAAGAACAATGTTTTTGAATTTTAGTTCCCAATTTAAAACAGAAGTAAGTTCTGTAAGAGGCGGTATGGCAACTGTAAATTAGATGCAACTAGATTCATCTTGCTAACTCTTCAGCTTCATTTATGATGGGAGCACCTGGTGTGTGAAATACATTTCACATTTTCAAGAGTAAAGGGGGTCAGTAGGGACCCCTTCAGGGTAGTCCAGACTAGTGATCCAAAACCAAGAATACTAATGCTACTTTTATTGTAAGGTAGGTAACGGTCACAAGTCTGAAAACAAACCCTCACACCCTTGCCTTTTCATTCCAGAGAACCAGAGAGGTTAAATTCTGACACATTTTGTCCACCCCATTTAGAATAGAATAGAATTCTTTATTGGCCAAGTGTGATTGGACACACAAGTAATTTGTCTTGGTGCATATGCTCTCAGCGTACATAAAAGAAAAAGATACATTTATCAAGAATCATGTGGTACAACACTTAATGATTGTCATAGAGGTCAAATAAGCAATGAAGAAACAATCAATATTAATAAAAATCTTAGGATACAAGCAATGTTACAGTCATACAGTCCTAAGTGGAAGGAAAAGGATGATAGGAATGATGAGAAAAAACTACTCATCTACTATTTCTACTCTGGACTCAGATTCCTCTCGCCAGATTGTTACTTAGGCGGCTGCTCTTCCTCCTGTTATACAACCCATTACACAGCCAGAAGGTAAGGGAAAATGGGAGTTCCAGATCATTTTAGTGGAAATGTTGCTGTTTTTTTTCATATTTTTCTGCATGTAGTAAACTTGTCGACTCCATTTTCTTAATGGATGAGGTAGCTTATTGTTTGCTATGGAATGTTAATAGGAAACCTTGGTTGGAAGATGATTCCGGGCTTCAAAATGTATTTATTTATTTTATTCATTAGATTTGTATGCCGCTCCTCTCCGAGGACTAGGAGCGGCTCACAACAAAAACAATACAAATCTGATACTAAAACAATTTCAAACCCTTAATATAAAAACAATCATTCATCTCATACAGACCATGCGTAAAGCGGAGGCAGCCCAGGGGAATCAATTACCCCATGCCTGATGACAAAGGTGAGTTTTGAGGAGTTTGCGAAAGGCAAGGAGGGTGGAGGCAGTCCTAATCTCCAGGGGGAGTTGATTCCAGAGGGACGGGGCTGCCACAGAGAAGGCTCTTTCCCTGGGTCCCGCCTGTGGGACCTAACCAGTCGCTGTGGGACCTAACCGATCACTGGGATTCGTGCGGCAGAAGGTGGTCCCGGAGATATTTGTGCGGCAGAAGGTGGTCCCGGAGATATTTGTGCGGCAGAAGGCAGTCCCAGAGATATTTGTGTGGCAGAAGGTGGTCCCAGAGATATTTGTGTGGCAGAAGGCGGTCCCAGAGATATTTGTGTGGCAGAAGGCAGTCCCAGAGATATTTGTGTGGCAGAAGGCGGTCCCGGAGATATTTGTGCGGCAGAAGGCGGTCCCGGAGATATTTGTGCGGCAGAAAGCGGTCCCAGAGATATTTGTGTGGCAGAAGGCAGTCCCGGAGATATTTGTGTGGCAGAAGGCGGTCCCGGAGATATTCTGGCTATGGAGAGCAGAATGCAGACAGGAGGTTACCAATGCTCATTGGGTGTTTCTCTTAAAATTGTAAGATATGTGTTTACGTTATATTATAATTGTATTATGCCGGTTTATTCTGACAGCATAGCGTTCAGTGGAAATTATCAAACAGCATACAGATGGAAGATGAAATATAGACGTTAAGAGCCTGGCTTCATTTCCCCAGCTGCTTCTTTGTTACAGCCGTTTGCTCTGTTACCAGATTGACAAATTTATTGGTTCTTTAAGCTGCTTCTGATGCATTGCTTTATAATCCCTTGTCTTAATGGATGTAGTAATTTCATCATTTCCCACTCTTTCTTGCTCAAAAGTGACACGTTCAAAAAGGAAAGATTTCATTTACAATCTCCCAGCCTCCGGAGACCTTGCTAGTCCTCCATGTCTCTTCTACATGATAAATATATGTGGCTCGGAGGCTTCCTCTCTCCCAGTTCCTCCGGCACCCAGGGGAGTCATTCTTCACTTCCTGCTCAGTGAAGTTCAACCAAATGTACTGAACCAAATGTTTTCTTCTGTGCTCTTTTGTTATTCTCACCTCTGTGTGGATCTTACTGATCTCATCACACTTTGGATTTTGAAGAGAAATAAACAAAGTGTAATGTTTGTCTTGTTTGCTCTTTTATTAATTTTTTCCCCTCCAGCAGAAATATCATTATTTGATCTTCCTTTTACTTTTCCTATAGTTCTTAGAAACGTGGAAACATAGAAGATTGACGGCAGAAAAAGACCTCATGGTCCATCTAGTATGCCCCCATACTATTTCCTGTATTTTATTTGTTTGTTTGTTTGTTTTTATGCCGCCCTTCTCCATAGACTCAAAAAGTTAAATGTTTTGACCCCAAAATGCACAAGGTCAGAGTATCCCAAACATAATTCCTGGAATTTTACAAATATGAATCGGGCAGGCTACATTCATTAGGGCAAAGTGTGCTGTAAAGAGGAAGGATATTTATTTATAGTTTATAGTTTATTCAATTTTTATTCCGCCTTTCTCCTTAGACTCAGGGCGGCTTACAACATCTTAGCAATAGCACTTTTTAACAGAGCCAGCATATTGCTCCCACAATCTGGGTCCTCATTTTACCCACCTTGGAAGGATGGAAGGCTGGAAGGCTGAGTCAACCTTGAGCCGGTGACCTGCAGATCTACAGTCAGCTTCAGTGGCCTGCAGTACTGCACTCTACCTACTGCGCCACCCCGGCCCTATTTTATTTTATCTTAGGATGGATATATGTTTATCCCAGGCATGTTTAAGTTCAGTCACTGTGGATTTACCAACCACGTCTGCTAGACATTTGTTCCAAGCATCTACTACTCTTTCAGTAAAATAATATTTTCTCACGTTGCTTCTGATCTTTCCCTCAACTAATCTCAGATTGTGTCCCCTTGTTCTTGTGTTCACTTTCCTATTAAAAACACTTCCCTCCTGAACCTTATTTAACTCTTTAACATATTTAAATGTTTCAATCATGTCCCCCCTTTCCCTTCTGTCCTCCAGACCAGTGTTTTTCAACCAGTGTGCCATGAGACATGGTCAGGTGTGCCGTGGGGAAATTAAACATGGGTCCCCAAACTATGGCCCACGTGCCCGATACGGCCCTCAGAGGCCATTTATCTTGCCCGCCACCAGCCACCTCCATCTGAACATAAACATCCCCCTCACAATCCCTCCAGCTATCAGCAAAAGAGTGGAGGCACAGGGAATGCTCACTGACCAATCACCTTCTAAGATTCATCCCGATGAACCAATAGCAGGCCGCTTCTCATCCACACCCAGGAAGGTCCCCACTCGGGCTGCCGCCCCCTTGTCATTGTGTGGCCACGGCGAGTAGTTGAAGCTACTATATTATTAACTATATGTATAATATTGTACTGTGTTAGAGTGTCATTTTGTGTCATTTGGGTTGGTGGTGTGCCCCAGGATTTTGTAAATGTAAAAAATGTGCCGCGGCTCAAAAAAGGTTGAAAATCACTGCTCCAGACTATACAGATTGAGTTCTTGTGATCATTTCCCTGCCTCCCCCCACCCCTCCCAATCTACTACAAGAAACAAACTTATCTTATACTCTCTTCTATCTTTTTGCCCATCCTTGTTTTTTCCTTGCCATTTTTGGTTTATTTACAAACATCATCCAGTGTAGCAATGGGTGAGTTTCTACCTATGCAAAGTAATTCAGAGTGCTGGGTTTTGTTATGTACTTTAAAACGTATATATTTTATGTTTCTGTATTTTAAATTCTGACTTGGAGTATTATTGGTGTTTCTCCTTTATCCTAGTTCAGCAAGTTCTCAAGCAAAACAATTTGTTCATAAAGAAAGTGGGAAGTACATGTGGTCCTTGATTTACAACCAGTTGCTAAACCACCATTGGAAATTAGAACAGATTTCAAAATAACTATTTATGATCCAGCTCAAAGTTAGAACTATTGTCCCCTCCAATCATGTGTTTGCATTTCAGGTGCTTGGCAATTGAGCTGTATTTATGACTGCTTGCAACATCCCACAGTCACATGATGGTGTCTTATAATTTTTTCCACCAGTTTCTGATTTTTTTTTTAACTGGCAAACCCATTTGGAAGAATGAACAATTCACCTAATGACCAGGTGATTTGTTTTTACAACTGTGGTGACTTGCTTTACAACCAATGTAAAAATGCTTATAAATCTGAATCCATTTTACATCGGTGTAAATTTACAACTAAAATTCTGGGCTCCATTGTGGTCTTCAGATGTAAGTTGAGGATTATCTGTACAAGTCAAGCCCAACATTTATCTTACTAAGTGAGACATTTGTTACATTTGTCAGCTTTGCCCCATTTTACAACTTTTCTTGCCACTCTTGTTAGGTGAATCACTGCAGTTGTTACATTAATAACACCAGTTGTTAAGTGGATTTCCCATTGACTTTGCTTGTCAGAAGATCGCAAAAGGGGATCACATAAGACTGGGGATCATATGACCATGGGGATCACATGACCATGGGGATCACATGACCATGGGGATGCTGGAATGATCATAACTTCTAAAGGCCTCTTGTGTTTAGCCAATCAGGCTTCAGCATCAACCTTCCTGGCCGGTCATAAGCCGAGGACTTTGCGTTTCTGGTGGGGTTGTAAGTCAAGGAATTAACAGTGGGAAATGGCCATGTCATTTTTTTTCAATTTATTTATTTATTTATTTATTTATTTTATTTTGTCAAACAATTATAGGGTGATAATTTGTACAAATAAAACATTAGATAAGTAATGATAAAAAGTAACAAAAGAAGACAGTAGGACAGGGACGGTAGGCACAATGGTGCGCTTATGCACGCCCCTTACAGACCTTTTAGAAAGGGGGAGAGGTCAATTGTAGATAGTCTAAGGTTAAAGGTTTTGGGGTTAGGAGTAGAAACCACAGAATCAGGTAGTGCATTCCAGGCGTTGATTACTCTGTTGCTGAAGTCGTATTTTTTGCAGTCAGGTTTGGAGCGGTTGACATTTAGTTTAAATCGATTTCATGCTCGTGTTGTTGCGGTTGAAGGTGAAGTAGTCGTTAACAGGTAGGACATTTTGGTATATGATTTTATGAACTATAATTAAGTCGGAACGGAGACGACGGAGTTGTAAGTTGTCTAAACCAAGAATTTCAAGTCTGGCAGAGTAAGGTATTTTGTTGTGAGAAGAGAAATGAAGGACTCTTCTTGTGAAATATTTCTGGACTCTCTCAATTGTGTTGATGTCAGATATGCAATGTGTATATGCAATATACAATAATTCTATTATAACTTTGAACAATCACAAAATGAACTGTTGTAAGTCCAGGACATTCTGTAATTTGTTCTAGAAGAAGCTTAGCTGCCAAAAAACCCTAATTTCTCATAGTCTGGTCTAGAGCAAGAAGGACAATTTGATTATCTTTTTCAATACATATAATTAATACATGAGATTCAGTGCCATAAAAATATAATGGACCCTAGTTCAGATGGCTTTGAAAGAAGTGAAGGCAAAATTAGAGCACCAAATTGCCAGCAGATAAGTACATATTTTCAGAAGCAGTAAAATTTGGAGTATCAGTTTTGGAGAACATGACTGAAGAGGGACTAGAAAAAGGATATCCCTGCTCCTAATCCATGTACTTTAACTACTACATCATGCTGTCCTCTATGGAGACTGTTATTAAAGGGCGATAGGCAATGGAAGGTTTTGTGTGTGTGTGTGTGTGTGTGTATGCAAAAAGAAACTGTGACGTTCCTTCAATATATCAGGCATAAAAGCACACACACACACACACACACATATATGTGTGTGTGTGTATGTGTTTGTATATATATATATATACAGTGATCCCTCTATTATCGCGAGGGTTCCGTTCCAAGACCCCTCGCAGTAATCAATTTTTCGCGATGTAGGGTTGCGGAAGTAAAAACACCATCTGCGCATGCGCGCCCTTTTTTTCTATGGCCGCGCATGCGTAGATGGTGGAGTTTGCGTTCCCCGCCGCCCACGCAAAGGGGAAACCCCGATTCGGCTCCTCGCTGCTGCTGCGCTACCGAGCAGATCAGCTGCTGGGCGGCCGAAGGAACCTTCCCTGGGTCTTCCCCCTCTTGCTGGCGGGCAGGCGAGCGGCGGACATCAGCGAGGAGCCGGGGTTTCCCCTTTGTGTGGGCAGCCATGAAGACCCAGGTTGGGGGTTCGGGGGGTGCTGGGAAGCCCCCCAGGCCAGCTGCGACCTTTTAAAACAGCCGCGCCGCTTCCCAGCTGACTCCTGAAGCCAAACGCGGAAGTTCGCCTTTGGCGTTTGGCTTCAGGACTCAGCTGGGAAGCGGCGCGGCTGTTTTAAAAGGTCGCAGCCGGCCTGGGGGGCTTCCCAGCACCCCCCCGAACCCAGGTTTGGGGTTCGGGGGGGTGCTGGGAAGCCCCCCAGGCCGGCTGCAACCTTTTAAAACAGCCGCGCCGCTTCCCAGCTGACTCCCGAAGCCAAACGCGGAAGTGGTTTTTTTTTTAATTAATATTTTTTAAAAAATCATGATATAGCGTTTCGCGAAGATTGAGATCGCGAAACTTGAGGGATCACTGTATAGCATGTTTTTGCTGAAATTTTAAAATTAAGGGAGACTAGGATAGTGCCTTGTTCTGGTCTCATCAGCTAGCCATACCCTTACTGGGATTTAATCCTGGGGCTTCTGCCTTGTAAGGCAGAGAATTAACCTCTAGGCCACCAGATCTGATCCCTTCAGCTTTGTACCAGGGAGGGGCTAGGTTTTTTCTGTTGGATCACCCTGGTATATTGAAGGAACCTCACAGCTCCTTTTTGTCTCTAGGCCCAACCCAGGGCCATTTCAAGGCAGTTAATTTATTCATAGCCAACCAACTATGTTCTGTATTTATCACATGTTTTTGCTGATTTTAAAAAAATGTGTTAAGCCCTGCTAAAGTGAAACTAACCTTTAGATGACCCTAACTGTTAACTCTAACTGTTTTGGAGGGAAACTTTGATTATTCATATTTGGGTGAGTTTTTCAAGTACAGTGATACCTTGTCTTACAAACTTAATTGGTTCTGGGACGAGGTTCTTAAGGTGAAAAGTTTGTAAGACGAAACAATGTTTCCCATAGGAATCAATGGAAAAGCGATTAATGCGTGCAAAATTCACCCCTTTTGCCAGATGAAGCGCCCATTTTTGCGCTGCTGGGATTCCCCTGAGGCTCCCCTCCATGGGAAACCCCACCTCCGGACTTCTGTGTTTTTGCAATGCTGCAGGGGAATCCCAGCAGGGGAATCCCAGCATCGCAAAAACGAGTGCTTCGCTGGCAACGGAAGTCCGGAGGTGGGGTTTCCCAGCAAAGGGAGCATCAGTGAAATCGCAGCATCGGAAAAACACTGAAGTCCTCAAAACCCCACCTCCGGATCTCTGTGTTTTTGCGATGCTGTGATTTCACTGAGGCTCCCCTCGCTGGGAGGGGGAAAACGGGTGCTTCGCTGTCAACGGAAGTCCAGAGGCGAGGCATCCCAGAGGTGGCAGTGGGTTTGCAAGGTGAAGATAGTTTGTAAGAAGAGGCAAAAAAATCTTAACCCCGGGCAATGTACCCTCTAATTTTTTTTTGGTGTGGGCGGAAAAGTATAGTATCTGAGCGACAGTCCCTTTGGGACTGGGCGGCATAGAATAATAAATAAATAAACAAATAAACAAACAAACAAATAAATAAATAAATAAGAAAAAAATCCCTTTTATTAAAAGAAATTAATAATTTAAAAAAACCAAAATCTATTACTATTAAAACTAAATCAACCAGCAAAACCAAAAACATAACTATTAATAAAAACAGGTGAGGGCTGGGTTTTTTTCCTCTGTTATTATTTAAGTGCTTTTACCATATGCTTTAAATCAAGTCACTTCTCTCTCTGTTTCTCTCTCCTGTCATTCTCTGCCTCAATCATTTTCTCATTTCTCTTTTCTCCCCTTTTTTCTATCATTTCTCTCTATCTCTTCCTTCCACTCTTCTCTCTCTCTCTTGCTTTCTCTGTCTCTCTCTCTCACTCTCTTCCTTCCTCTCTCATCTCTCTCTCTCTCTCTCTTTCTTTCTTTCTTTCTTTCTTTCTCTCTTTCCCCCTCTTTCCCCCTCTTGGTCTCTTTCTTTTTCTCACTTTCTCCCTCTCTTGCTTTCTCTCTCTCTCTCACTCTTTCTTGTTTTCTTTCTCACACTCTTTCTCTCTCTTGTTCTCTCTCTTGCTATCTCTTTTTCTCCCCCCTTTCTCTCTCTCTCTCTTTCTCACTTTCTCTCTATCTTGCTGTCTGTTGCTCTCACTCACTCTCGTTCTCTCTCCATTCTTCTCAGCAGAGGCTGGTAATATTCAATGTCGGGGGCGCGCGCGCCATTGCGCTCCCTCCCTATCTCCATACCAGGCCACTCAGAACATTCAAAATAAGAAAAGCCTTCGCCGGCAGGAGTTCTCTCAGCAGAGGCCAGCGAAGGTGATATTCAATATCGGGGGCGCGCGCGCGGTTGCGCACGCTCCATATCTCCATACCAGGCCACTCGGAACATTCAAAATAAGAAAAGCCTTCGCTGGTGAAAGTTTTTCTTATTTTGAATGTTCCGAGTGCCCTGGTATGGAGATAGGGAGCGTGCGCAACCTGCCCCGCCTCTCCTGCAACCCCCTTGCTGAGAGCCCGGGATGAAAGTGCTCTCAGCAAAGGGACTGAGACGGGCAAGGCGTGCGTTCCGGGTGCGGAGGAGCCGCGCCCAAAGGTAGGAGGCGGCGGTGGAGCAGAGGGGGCGGATTGGGCGGGGGGCAGTGACGAAAGGCCGAGGGGGCCGGAAGCAACATGGGGAGGCAGGGGCGACTGCGGCTCCCTTCCCTTCTGCTGCCGGCGTCTCCCCGCCCCCGCCCCGCGGGACTGCGCGCCCATAGAAAATGGGGACTGCGCGCCCATGGGAAAAGGCGCGCGACCCGGTATTTTGGAGCACACACGCGCGCACGTGCGCAGCCTACAGGGAATGGTGACCCCGGGTTTGTATCTCAAAAAGTTTGTATGATGAGGCCTTTGTAAGACGAGGCATCACTGTACTGTATTAGGATTGGTTAAGACCCTGTGAACCCAGAGTATAAATTACAGGCATTGCCTGCTGTTCCTCAGTTACAGTTTTAGTCAATAAATGCTGTTGTGCCTATGCTGTTCCGTGTCTTGCCTACTGAAGCCCACTACACAATAGAATTATTACTCCCCTCAGCTACTTGACTCTCATCTGTGCAATGCTGACAAAAAATGGGGGATGAATTGTTTGTGTATCCATTTACCCAGCCATTGCAGAAGACGGGATTTCAAATCACTTGGTTACTAAAGTTCATAAAATCAGAGGTATTACCAAATACTTTTTTTTGGGATCAGAATACTGTGGATCTGGTTGATAAAAGGAAATCCAGTTCTTTCAAATGGAGACCAAACAAAATGTTGCTGCAGAAAGAAGCAATAGTGATGGATTGTAAAAAGAAATTACAATAATCTTCTTGAAGATTTAGATAACAATACTGATGAAAGAATGATTGGAACGCAAACAGAACTTTTATCTGAGAGTGTTTCATACAGTTCTTTCTGAACTCAAAAATAAGAGAAAACGTAAGAAGAATTAAAGTACATTTCTGAAATAAATATTTCCCAACAAATTAAACTTTTACAACAACAGTTATCTTTGTTAATAGTAAGAGAAATGGAAATAAAAATAAAAATAAATTATGTAAAGCCAAAAAAATAACACCTTTGAGTTTGCAGATAAACCAGAAAAATGATTTTCTACAAAAACTATGAAAAGGAAAAGAAAAGAAAATGGAATTGAAATTACAAAGCAAGATACTATATTAATAGATAACATACATGGCTAGTCAAAAAGCATTTTATCAATATTATTCTAATTTGCATAAAGGAGAAGATATTTCTCTGGAAAAATAGATGAATACTTAAAGAAACAACATTTATTCAGGATTTCAGAGGAACAAAAACAGATTTTCAATGGACTTATAACAATAAGGGAAATCTGTGAAGCTATAAAAAAATAAATAAACTAGAAAGGCTCCTGAACCAGATTATCAGATTCTTATTATAAATGTTTTGAGAATGAACTGTTACAACCTCTATAAAATACAATAAATTTTATTTTCTAGGGAGCAAGGATGCTAGAGAGCTGGAAAGAGGCCAATATAGCATTAAAGAGAGACAAGATTTGACTTTAAAAATAAACTATAGGCTGATGTCATTGCTGAATAATGACTACAAGTATTTTTCAATGATTTTGTCTGATTAGACTGAAATCAATTTTGCAAGAATTTATTCAGAGGTCAAGATGTTAAAGGGCAAAATTTATTCATGAGAGGTCAAGACAGTTAAAGGACAAAATTAAAAATGTGTTGATATTTTGGAATATTTGGAGCAACATAATGAAAAAGAAGCTGTATTGATTTTCTTAGCCATTTGAACTGGACTTTCTTGTTCAAAGTTCTGGAAGAGATGAATTTTGAAGAGAACTTTGTAAAACTTTGTAAATTGATCAATTTATACATCACAGAAAGCAGTACACCAATAATTGTTAACAGAGATCTAACAATGCATTGTGAGATTCAAAGATGAAAAAGAAACCTGCAAGTTAAGGGCTTTTGCAGTGTTTGTTGTAGAAAATCCTTTAAAGGGAATTGAAACATTGGGAAAAAACTGAAAGAATTTGGTAGAGAAGCAGGTTTTAAGATCAATAAACACCGGATGTTTATAAATGAAGACAGGAAAATAGATGCTCAAAAAGAATTGACAAATAAAACAAGATATAAGTGGAAGTAAAATATCTGGGTATCATTATGACATATAGGATGGATTGAATGTTATTCCAAATTTACTCTATTAAGACATGGAATTAAATTTTGGAAAATGGTGTGCTAAGGTAGAAGAAACTACGACAGTCATTATAGGGGAGAATTTCTGTAATAAAAATGAATGTCTTGCTTAGAATGATGTTTTTGTTTCAATCAATGCCTGCTTTGATACCTGATGCACCTTTTTGAACAGTGGAAAAAGTGTATTGTTAAATCAGAGGCTAGAGGCCGATGAAGAGGATAACAGCTCTTTATTTAAGAATCAGGAACATCTAAAGTGACCAGCTCGCAGGCAGATAGCGACTTAAAAAACAAGCGGCCAAAACCGCACCTTGTATACATTGTTACTAGCGCAGGGATTGGTGACAATGTTTCAAGACTTCGCGCTGGAGCTTCCTATTGGTTGAGCCCGGAGGCTCCTTATTGGTCGCGCCCAGGCTTCCCATTGGTTGTGCTAGCAGGCTTCTTATTGGTCGCCCTGCTCCAATCAGCGATCACCTTTATTATAACAACTTGCAAACATAACAGGTATAGCTAAGTTTGGATGGTGGGGAAAAATTATGGGTTAAATGTATGAGGTTAAAAGAAGCAGTGGAATTAGGAGGATTGGATTTATGTGGTTTGCATTTTTCAGCTTGGTTGGAAGGAAAACAAGATACTTTTGAGAAATAGAAGGTTTTTGTAGTTAGTAGGACATGACCTGAGATTCCCTTTCTGCCTCTTATTCATACATCTACATGTCTCTGGTGTGACAATTGAAAGAAACCCAGACAACAGTTTCCAAGGATGCCCCATTTTTACTATCTTTGTTTCTATCTCCGGACAAAGGGGTAGTCAGCACCCATCCCTATTCCCAGCAAGCTACTTGAATAATATGGTTGACCTGAAGAATCTGTTTTAACCTTAAACAGCCTCGGAGTCTTCTATGTTCATATAAAGTAGCATGCTAATCTTTTCTCATGACCCAATTAATCTAATCGTTTATGCAATTAGATAGTTTATTTAGACAATTTGTTTCTTTTTCTTCTTAATGGCTCATCGCTGCAGTGGGGATAATTCTTTACCAACTGTTGTCCTTCAACTGTATTTGACTACAAGCTCATAGTATAGTTGTGTGCAAAAATTGCTCATTAAACAGCTAGAGAATAATTTCTGAACTATTTTGCAGCCAAATCCAATTGGCTGTATCTGTTCAATATCCAACTCACCCAACTGTTAATTAGAATTATAAAATATTAGAGAAAAGACAACTCTCAGGGACAGAAAGAAGAGTAAAATATATTTTAAAAAATTAAATGTAACACCCAAACAAAGACACTGAAAATAATTATTTTTTTTAAATCTATGAAATATTTTCTTATGAAATAAATGAAACTATTTAGTGATAAAAACGGGTCCTTCAGAAATATTTATGGTGACCATTGGTCAACACAAAAAAATCATCAACAAAAGTAATATGTCTGTTTTATAGAGTTTGATATGCTGATTCCAAAAATATGCTTAGTTTTGCTCTATCACATAAAGTGTCTGATATAGAAGCATTTTTGTTATTACATTATTTTTGATATGTAAATTACTGTTTTCTTAATGTCACCAGCATATTTCCTATACCTTATAATACTGATGTTGCTCCTTGGAAACTATACCTACTACAGAAAAACTATATACATTTTTGAAATCAAAACAAAAAATGATTCAGAAAAGTACAAGGTCAACTGTGATGATTACAGAAAATATTTTTTCGTAGACCCGTGTTATCTGAGGATAGAGATGAGCAGTAGGATGACTATAAAGTTGTGAAGAGCTTTGAAGGAATTTTTCAAACTCACTAATTGAGTGTTAAAATAGCAAATACAGTTCAATGCAAAGCAAGAAAAAGTAAAGTAATAGACTAACATAAAACACATACAGAAACACATGGATGTGCTTGTAATTAATGTAGGTCTACAAGATCTGGCAGAAGTCTAAATGATAATAAGGAATATTTAAAGAAAGTTCTTGATTTGTACTGGTCCTCATGTTTACAGTCTAGATATGTTAGCTGAAATTAATCCAGATAATCTGAGAAAAATGTAGACTGAGTTTGTGACCACATTAAAGAGCAATCAAAAGTAAGATTGTCAGAGCTATAGATAGTATAATGCTGTGAGAAAAATCTGAATGAAACCACATTGTGACTATTATGCACAGTTCTGTTTGGCAGGCCACACAAAGGGTAGAAAAATGACTTGGAGCAATATTTTAAGAAGATAAATTTACAAGAAAGGCTGGAGCTATAGCTAAGAGATAAAGACTGGATATATGATAGAGGAATACAAATTGTATGCGTCGGGGAGAAACATTTTCTTATACTGGAGAAGTTGAATGGTTAGAGATATGAGAGAAAGTGTAAATGTTTCTTACATTTCAGTGGAATTTCCTACTATCAGAGATGTAGGATGATAGACTTCATCTTAACTATTATCTTCTTTTGCACCCCCTTGTCAGGTTCTCAGTGGCTCTGGTATCTCAGTTTGGGGAAGAAGATGCTAAGCTAGGAGCACTATCACTTGTTTTTACCTTGGCTTTGAAAGTGTATTTACCCCCTGGGGTCCTTCTTACATCAAGAGCAAATCATAAAGAAAACACTTTTTTCTTTTTTCTTGCTTCAAGCCTAAATGGACTATTTGTTCCAGCATGTTCCATTTCACTTACTTGTGGGTAATAATAATAATAATAATAATAATAATAATAATAATAATAATAATTTTAAAAAAATATAAATATAAATATAAATATAAATATAAATATAAATATAAATATAAATATAAATATAAATATAAATATAAATATAAATATAAATATAAATATAAATATAAATATAAATATAAATATAAATATAAATATAAATATAAATATAAATATAAATATAAATATAAATATAAATATAAATATAAATATAAATATAAATATAAATTAAATATAAATATAAATATAAATTAAATACAAATACAAATACAAATACAAATACAAATACAAATACAAATATAAATATAAATATAAATATAAATATAAATATAAATTAAATATAAATTAAATATAAATATAAATATAATAATTTATTAGACTTGTATGCCACCCCTCTCCGGAGGTCCATTACATCCCAATCTCCCAATTGTCATTTCATTTTAGTAAAAATTTTGAAAGGGAGGGAGGTTGAAATGCCACTTTAAAGCTCTTGCTTGATCTTTAGAGGCTGGATGCAGGGGTGGGTTCTGATTTTCTTTGCTGCCAGTTCACTTCCTGATGTGCCACGCGGGTGTACACATTTGCAGTGCTAAAAACCCAGCTTCTGCGCACATGTAGAAGGAAAAACACAGCTTATGCATGTGCATAGAAGGAAAGAAAAAAACAAAACAAAATGGTGGTGTGCATTGAAAATTGATGAAAAAGTTCACACGAGACGTTTGGACAAGAGAACAGAAATGTTTGCTCTCTCTGGGTAAACTTTTTCTTTTAAAAAGAAAAACAGGAAACTCTTTTATTTTGTTAAAACAGAACCTAAAACAGTAGACACTGATATTCTTAAAATAAAACTTAAACTATTTTATATACAATGAATTTTTCCTTCAGTGCCGCCTGCGTGCTCCCAAGAAAGCCAGTTGGGGGCGTGGCAGATCTGGGTCACTGCCTATTCCTATGACCCAAAGACACAGGCCGCCAAGTTACTACCAGTTGCATAGAACCAGTCCAAACCCATCTCTGGCTGGATGCCTTCTCCCCAACCCCACTTTTTTTGGCCATACAGCTCTTTTACACACTCACATTTCTCCCCCTTTTCAGGGTTGTAAGCCACCCTGAGTCTCAGGAGAAGGGCAGAATAGAAATCTAATTAATAAATCTAATAAATAAAAAAATTGCATATCTATCTATCTATCTATCTATCTATCTATCTATCTATCTATCTATCTATCTATCCAGAAAGCTGTAAAGACTTTCCAGGTCTGTCTGTCTGTCTGTCTGTCTGTCTGTCTGTCTGTCTGTCTGTCTGCCTGCCTGCCCGCAGGTGTTTTCGCCTTCCCCAGACATTGAATTATGGGTGTGGGCACTTGCGCATGAGCGATTGCGTTCACCCAAGCTCTTTTGGCACCCAAGGAAAAAAACGTTCACCATCACTATCCTAGGGAGATGGGCAGCATACAAA
Organism: Erythrolamprus reginae; assembly: GCF_031021105.1. NCBI lineage: Eukaryota > Metazoa > Chordata > Lepidosauria > Squamata > Dipsadidae > Erythrolamprus > Erythrolamprus reginae. The sequence goes on from NC_091952.1 coordinate 173,583,269, forward strand.
TCCAATAAATAAATAAATAATAAAAATAAATAAACTTGCAAATCTATTCAACATAGCAACCTGAGTGCTATTATAAATTCATCTCCATTTTACTTGCTTTCATGTATGACTGCTTGAATGAGTACATTATTGAAAATTATATTTGTATTTGCCTTAAACTTTCTACCATCTGTGCTAGGTTGTGGATTTTTTTAGCACAATAGAGACATTTCTTTTAAAAGGATGTTTTACTTTCAAGCAATATTTCCTGTTGGACTTTGAATATGAAGTATTGTATTATTTTATTTCATCTCGCCAAAGAACACCGCATACTATTTAATGAAATGGGACCGACAGCCATTATAAAGAGCATTAACACTTGGCATCTGCTTCCATGATAGGAGCAGAAAATTGTTCTTATCTCTTTCAGAATTTTCTCAAGAGAGAATCAAGTGGCATTTTACCAAAGTTCCTTTCACTTTTTACACCCGCTCTTTACAAGGGCAGGAGTACATTGTGTTTCTTTGTGTTTCTGTTGATCGCAGTTCAATTGTTCTTCTAGTCAGTAGGTACACACGAAATAAACAAGTGAATGGCACTGCTGCCACTGTGGAATTAAAGTGAGCTTGTAAGAGCAGCTATTGACTATCACTCTACATTAGGTTAGTTCACGCTGTAGTTCTGCAGGAGTTTGTCCTCCCCTATTGCCTTTTATACACTTAGTTCACTTATATATATTTGTAGCAAAAGGTAAAAGGTTCTAGCTGAACTGGAAAAGCATAACTTACTCTCACTGTGTAAACCAATAATTAAAGAAACACTGTAGCTTGGGACAATAGTGTTTCTTAAGGGTGGAGGATGGTTGTCCATGCCTATGGGTTTGTTTCTGAATGTTTTGTTACTAGACTAGGTAACATCTTTAGCAGAATTTAGGGAATGTCAGTGTTAGTGTTCTTCTGCTTATAAGGGCTTCATATGTTAGAACAATTAATCAGTGGAAAAGCTTGCCTCCGGAAGTTGTGAATGCTCCAACACTAGCAGTTTTTAAGAAGATGTTGGATAACCATCTGTCTGAAGTAGTGTAGTTTCCTGCCTAAGCAGGGAGTTGCACTAGAAGACCTCCAAGGTCCCTTCCAACTCTGTTGTTGTTGTTGTTGTTGTTGTTGTTGTTGTTGTTGTGTTTATTATTATTATTATTATCATCATCATCATCATCATCATCATCATCATTATTATTATTTGTTGTGGTTCAGCCTGAGGCTGCTCAGGGACCGGCTTTGTCTCTGCTGGCTCCATGCCCGGAGGAGGATGACAGCGAAGAGGAGGGGGCTAAACAGTCGGACGGGGGAGAGGAAAATCAGGAATGGGATGAAGGAGAACAGCATGAGAGCCCCGGGGGGGGGGGGTTCTCCCCAGCCAGTAGCTTAGAGTCATTAAGTGATGAAGCACAAGCCATCATTGACATGCGCAGGAGACGTTCAGATCAAAGAAAGGAGCAATTAAAGAGGTATTATCAGCACTGAATTAGGAACAGCTGGGCTTGGGTGTGGTCCTCCTTAGCAGGGGTTAAAAGGCAGGCAAGCCCTTGAAGCCATGTGGAGTGTTATCAGTTTGGAGTTGCGTTATCCTGTCCTGTTTCTCGGTGTCTTTGTTCCTGGCTTGTGGCCCAGCAGCTTTGGAAGACCCGTGGGAGGTGTAGGTCTGCTATCTACTACCTCGGCTTGGCAGCAAAAATTCTGTATTGCTTCATGGACTTTTGCCTTCGTAGATATATCTGAAGATACAGCATTTTCCTGTTTGTAAGGACATTTTCTGTTACCTGTGTTTTTCTTGAATTTTATAAAACTGCATTTGCCTTTTACCAGTGTGTCTGGCTTCTGCTTCTCTTTTTGGGTTGGTATTGGCTTCTGGAGTGACCCAGACAGAAAATTATTATTATTATTATTATTATTATTATTATTATTATTATTATTATTATTATTATTATTATTATTATTATATGTAAGTAGATCTTTTTCCCCCATTTTTTCCCTTAATATCACATACAAATCAATATGCATATACCTTAAAATATTAAAATAAAATACAAGTTATACATTTTTATCAATCATTCAAAAGCCAATACAGTATCTTATTCTGCACTTATATGAATAATCATCAGTCTGTCTCGCTTTTTCCTCCCTTGCACTCCCCTCCCCTATCTCCTCCTCCTAACTCTTTCACTCCCCTTCTATCTCTCTCTACTCCTTTTCTTCTTCTCCCTTCTACTTCCTCTTCCTTCTCCATTACCTTTCCTCGAGTGTTTTTTGTCCTAACTCACCTCATGATTAGCAGACTGATGGTACATTCTCAAATTTTAAATTAACAGTGGCTCTTCCAAAAATTCTTATTATTGTGACATTTACTTGTATAAGAATCTTTATTCTAGATATACATCACCCAAAAAAAAGCTATTTCCCAAAAGAAAATCTAATTTTGTCTTCTGAGTTCTCCATCAATTGATTCTAACTTTTTTTTACTCTAACTTAACCGCTGTTGGCTTAACTTTCCAAGATAGTTGTTATTTCTTGTGCCTCCTAATTTTAGGCCTGTTGCTTCCTCCCCTTCCTTGACCTCTTTCCTCATTGTTTATTTTTCTTGTCTCCTATTTTATCATAACTACCGGTAAGTGCCTCTTAAAAATACATTTTGACTTATAATTTATCTTAATACCTCATACTCATATTAATTATGCAGTTCCACTCCTCTTATTAATCATCAAAATTCTTATATTATTTCAGGTCAGTTAATTGTTCAGACTTCCACATGATGAATTTTAAATTTTCCCTTTAAACAGATCTTGTACACAAGGGTAATTTCTGCCTCAGTATGTATTAAATCAAAAATTGATCTAACACTATTATGTATTCCTTCCTCTAATATACAGTATAGTGTTATACAAAAGGAACAAAACTCTTAACAAAGTAATTATATTAATTTTATATAAATAGTAGTAAGTTATGGTCTACTTTGTCAAATATCAAATGTCCAAGTAAACCACATGAACAGCGTTTCTCTGGTCCACTAATTTTGTCACTTTGTCAAAGAATGCAATAAAATTAATCTGGCATGATCTGTTTTTGACAAACCCATGTTGGCTTTTGGTTATTATTTTGTTTGCTTCTAGGTGTTCATTGATTTGTTGCTTGATTATCTTTTCCAAAATCTTCCCTGGTATTGAGGTCAGGCTGATAGGTCTGTAGTTCCCTGGATCTGTTTTTCCCCCCTTTTTGGAAGATGTGAACTACATCAGCTCTTTTCCAGTCCTCTGGCAGTTCCCCAGTGTTCCAGGATATTTGAAAAATATAGTTCATTGGTTCTGAGGTCTCCTCTGCCAGTTCCTTCAGAATCTTGGGGTATAATCCATTTGGTCCTGACGATTTGAATTCATCTAGGGTAGACATGTGTTCACTTACCGTTTTCTTCCCTATTTTAACTTGTGTTCCTAATATATTTTTTGTGATATTGTTTTTGATAGGTTTGACTGTTATTTCCCTTTGTGTAAAGACAGATGCAAAAAACGTGTTAAGTAGCTCTGCCTTCTTGTTTGTCATTTCTTGCCACTTTCTCCCTGCAATGGACCAATTGTTTCCTTGACTTTTTTCTTGTTTTTAATGTGCTGGAAGAAGCTTTTTTTTATTACTTTTTATTTTTGTCGCTAGTCTTGGTTCATTGTGAGCCTTAGCTTTCCTCACTTCATCTTTACAGACTTGGGCTATTTGCTGGTATTCTGCCTTAGTTATTTCCCCTTCTTTTCACTTTTTATATTTGTCCTTTTTATCTTTCAATTTGTCAGAGAGTTCTTTATGCAGTCACACTGGTTTCTTTTGTGACCTATTATTTTTCTTCTTCATTGGTATTGTGCTAGTCTGGGCTTTTATAATCTCACTTTTCAAAATTTCCCAAGCTTCCCCTTGAGGATTCTCATCCATGGAATCTTTCCCAAGTTCTCTCTAAGTTTATTGAAATTAGCTCTCTTAAAATCCAAAAGTCTAGTTTGATTTTGTTCTACTGTTTGTGTTTGCATAATGTTGAATTCCAATATTGCATGATCAAGGTTCCTGTAGCTTCAACGTCTTCTATCATTTCACCTCTGTTAGTGAGAATTAAGTCCAATATGACTGATCCCCTTGTTCCCTTCTCTACTTTGGGGTAACAACGTTGTCTGCTAAGTTTGTTAGGAACCTGTAGGATCTTCCACTTGGTGCAGAGTTTGTCTCAAGTTGAGGTCAGGGTAGTTAAAACCCCCCATTACTTTTGTGATGTGCTTCCTACATACCTTAGTTAGCTGACTAGCAAAAAATTCATCTACTTCCTCTGTTTGGTTGGGTGGCCTATAGTATAGACCTATGGCAATGTCATTTCGCCCCCCCCCCTTTTATGTTGACCAAAATGCATTCAATTTTCAAATTTTTCTTTTAAGCAAATCTCTTGTATAAAGATAACTTCTACCTCAGTATTTATTAAATAAAAAATTAATCTAATATTATTATCTATTCATCCCTCTAGTATACAATATTGTACTATGCAGAATGAACACAGGACTCTTGACCCAGTAATTGTATTAATTATGCATATCAAATCCTAGACAATTCATATTCTTATCAAGTAGCATTTGAGTGAGGTAGTGTGTAGTGCTCTCGTCGGTTTTTCATTGTAGGGAAAATGATGGAATGACTGGAGCAGTGCTACTGCATCAAATTTTGCCAGAAACTGGGTGACCACCAGGTGGAAACTATTTGGAAGATTCAGACGGCTTTTGGTGACGATGCTATGGGCATCATACAGATTAAGGTGTGGTACAACTGGCTTAAAAACTTCCACATATCACTTGAGAGCAAGCCACGCTACGGTTGACCATCAACATGTTGAAATTACCAGGTTATTGCCAAAGTGAATGCTGTGGTGATGCAGGACCATCGTTTGACTATTCAAGAAATTGCAGAAGAGGTGGGCATCAGCATGTTTTCAGAACATTCCATTATGATTGAAGATTTGGCCATAAAGAGGATGGTGGCTAAATTTGTGTCGAAGCTGCTGACGGTGGAGCAAAAGCAACATGTTATTGAAGTCTCACAGGACATGCTGGACTCCACAAACAGTTATCCCAACTTCATGAGCACCATAATCACTGGTGATGAGTCCTGGGTGTACAGGAATGACCTGGAAACCAAATCCCAGTCATCACAGTGGAAGCAGTCCATGTAACCAAGACCAAAGAAGGTCCGTCAAGTGCGCAGCAACTTCAAAGTGATGCTGACTGCTTTCTTTGACTCCCGTGGTGTGGTACACCATGAGTACCCACCACAGGATCAAACAATCAGTAAAGAGTACTACAGGGATATCCTTCATCGCCTATGTGATGTTGTGCGGCGCAAGAGACCGCAGTTGTAGTCAACAGGAAATTGGCACCTCCATCACGACAATGCTGTAGCACATTCCTCACACTTGGTTCAGATATTTTTGGTGAAAAACCAGACTCCTGTGTTTCAACAGGCTCCTTACTCTCCTGATATGGCCCCCTGCGACTTCTGGCTGTTTCCCAAACTCAAGAGGTCATTGAAAGGAATGCAATTTCAGACAAGAGAGGACATTATGGTTACAATGACAGCCGAGCTAAACTCCATTCTAAAAGAGGCTTTCTCGGAATGCTTCCAACAATGTCAGCACCATTGGGAGAAGTATGTGGAGTACCAAGGCAACTACTTTGAGAGTGATTAGCTTTCCAATGTTTCAGGTATGCAAGTTTTTTTCCCCCTGGCCAAAGGTCAGATATTTTTCTAACAGACCTTGTACTTTATATCCAACAGTGCTGTCATATAAGTGGATAGAGTGCTGTTACTACAGAATACAATCTTCACTGATATGCCTTAATAAGATCTGTTCAAGCAGAAGTCCCAAGGTTTGTAACACACTGTAGAACTGCACTGACACAGAACATATTTCTGTCCCAATGAAAGATCCCCACCCAGGCAGTGCAATGTTGATCAGAATGAAATCATCTCAACCAATTGTTTGCCCCATGTGTGCCACTATGCTTAGTAGTGGAATAGGAACAGGAGCGCATGTTGGATTTTTTAAACAACTGTCTATTATATACTTGCAAGAAATACTGGTTTATAATAAGTGCAAGCTTAAGATGTAGTTGATGTGAGTGGATGTACTCAGCTGGCTTTCATGGCTAAGGTAGCACTTGAACTCTCAGTCTCCCACTTTCTAGCCTGGTGCCTTAACCACTAGACCAAACTGGCTCTATATAAAAGCCTTTCAACAAACCAGGAAATGGAAGGCTGAGACAGAAGTGCACCCCTGTTCGCTCTGTCTCTGGTCTCATCAAGCTTTTTGGGGCCTCCATACCATATACACCACTGTATAAATAAGGTATTTGGCTAGCAGAAATGTGAACCCATAGCTATATAAAAATTCTCACCCTCTGAATATTGGGGAAACTTCTCATATAACTCTTAAAAATTCTACAATGTACAAATCAAATCTTTGCTTGCATTTTTGCTCCAGGAAACGTTTGCGTCTCTTAAATATTTAGTCTTATCCTCATTCTAAGCTAGCAGAAAGTCTTAGCCTTTCCCCTCAATTTCCTTCTCTTCTCGTGTCATTTTTTAAAGATTGTGAGCCTGCAGGCAATGACTTCTTTTTTTTTTATTTCCCCCTCCCGACCCCATAGAGTTCATACTAGGAGCTTTTATAAATAGTAATACATTTGACATGAGCCAACAAGCAGCTGATGAGGAGAGAGCTTCTATCTCAGATTCCAGTACAGTGGTGCCTCTGCTTACGAACTTAATTTGTTCCATGACCAGGTTCTTAAGTAGAAAAGTTTGTTAGAAGAAGCAATGTTTCCATAGGAATCAATGTAAAAGCAAATAATGTGTGCAATTGGGGAAACCACATGGAGGGTGGAGGCCCTATTTCCTCCCAGGAGATTCCTAGAGAGGCCCCACGGAGGCTTCTCCCTGCCTTTTCTGGCCCGGTTTCCTCCCAGGAGATTCCTAGAGAGGCCCCACTGAGGCTTTTCCCTGCCTTTTCTGGCCCTGTTTCCTCCCAGGAGATTCCTAGAGAGGCCCCACGGAGGCTTCTCCCTGTCTTTTCCGGTTACAGTTTTGGAGGCTCGGGTTTGTTAGTGGAAAATGGTTCTTGAGAAGAGGCAAAAAAAATCTTGAACACCCGGTTCTTATCTAGAAAAGTTCGTAAGTAGAGGTGTTCATAGGTAGAGGTATTACTGTATTCCCATTGATAGCATTCAATTCCCATTGAACATATTCAGTCCTTCCTGTGTTACAAATAGTCTTCAATTTATCTCCACAAGAGAGCCCAAAATTTCTGTTGCTAAACAAGACACTTATTAGGTGAGCTTTGCCCCATTTTATGACCTTCCTTGCCACAGTTATTAAGCGAATCACTGCAGGTGTTAGTAACTCATTTATTAAGTGAATAAATCATTTGCTTTGCTTGTCCGAAAGTCACAAAAGGGTGATCACATGATCCTCAGACACTACAACTGTCATAAATCTGAGCGAGTTGCCAAGTGTCTAAATTTTGATCATGATCATGTGGATGCTGCAAAGATCAGAAGTATTAAAAAATGCCCTGTCACCTTTTTCAATGCTGTTGCCACTTTGAAATCACTAAAAAAAATTGTTGTAAATGTAGGATTATCTGCTTAGCTCTCTGAAGTGTAATGACTAATAATTGCCAACCTGAGACCTCTTAAGGATGTTAAATTATAGCTTGAATCATCCCCAGACAAGCCAGCAATAACATGCATTTTTGGAAGGTCAGAGTTGAAAAATATAATGAGGGCCATCTGAAATATGATCAGAATTGAGGAGTTATGATTCTGAATTGATCAGAAAAGAAACCTTATGCCAAGAATCCTGTTCAGCCTAAAAGCAGCAGTGGAAATAAACTTCCCAGCATAGAGTCTCCTGATGATTGATGATCCACAATGATCTCTGGATAATCTGAAATACACATATATATTAAACTCCTGAAATGTTGGACATTCTTGCCTAAACCTTTGAGATTTGGGTGGGTTTTTGTGAAATTCGACTATTTTATTCGACTACAGTATTTTCAGGTTTAAAAAATGTTTACTGTTGGTACTACCTAGGAAAACACAGAGCATCCTTATGAGCTACGTTACTACTCCCAATGTATGTAATATAACACTGTATTGCATATTGGAATGCTATATTACTCTGCTAAACAAATAATTCCCTCAACACTATTTACTAAGTCTGCACTACTATTCTCTTTTGGGGGGAGGTAATTTTTATTCTTTTCTCCACCCTTGCAAACATACAAAATCATATATCTTCAATCTTCATTACAATATAATATAATATCAATCACCAAATTCTTAATTATTCTTAATTTATATTTGTTTTGTTTCGGTATACATTATTTGTCTCATGCTACCTCCTTTTCTTTGTCACTTAGATTTCAAATATTATTTTCTATTCTTATTCAAATCCAAAATGCTATTAGCTATCAGATTATCTATTAGTTGTTTTCTCTTACTTAATAAATTTATGCTGGGTAGTGCTTCAACCTATTTCTTATATTCTTATATTCTTACTTATCTCATTCGTGTTTCTTAATCCTTGTTCTAAAATAAATACCCTTAAGAGGGAAGATCCAAATTTATTTATTTTCAAAAAAGAATATCAATTCATATAAGCTTTTTCCTCGGAGGGGGCGGCATACAAATCAAATAATAATAATAATAATAATAATAATAATAATAATAATAATAATAATAATAATAATAATTCATCCCTTAAATCTAACTATAACAATCTCAATGGAGGAGAGAAACAAAAGTTATTATTAAAAGTTTAAATCACATTATCTTTTTTCATTACTTATTTGTTATATTATATCATCTCTTTCATATTACAAATATTATTATTATTTATTAGATTTGTATGCTGCCCCTCTCCGTAGACTCGGGGCGGCTCGCTACAATAACAAAGACAATGTAAGAACAGATCTAATAATTTAAAATACACTAAAAAACCCATTATTAAAAGCAAACATACACACAAACATACCATGTATAAACTGTATAGGCCTGGGGGAGATATCTCAGTTGCCCCATGCCTGACAGCAGAGATGGGTCTTAAGAACTTTACAAAAGGCAAGGAGGGTGGGGGCAGTTCTAATCTCCGGGGGGAGCTGGTTCCAGAGGGTCAGGGCCGCCACAGAGAAGGCTCTTCTCCTGGGTCCCACCAAACGACATTGTTTAGTCGACGGGACCCAGAGAAGACCAACTCTGTGGGACCTAACCGGCCGCTGGGATTTGTGCGGCAGAAGGCGGTCTCGCAGATATTCTGGTCCAGTGCCATGAAGAGTTTTCTAGGTCATAACCAACACTTTGAATTGTGACCGGAAATTGATCGGCAACCAATGCAGACTGCGGAGTGTTGGTGTAACATGGGCATACCTAGGGAAGCCCATGATTCCTCTTGCAGCTGCATTCTGCACGATCTGGAGTTTCTGAACACTCTTCAAAGGTAGCCCCATGTAACCGGTCGCTGGGATTCGTGCGGCAGAAGTTAATTTTAATAAATCAAAATTATAGTGTAGTAATTTTCCCTTTATTTCCCACTGTGTGTTCCAAAATACTATTCCCATTGTTTCCATCATCCATCTCCTCCCACTAATGACTATGTGACTGTAACTTTGTTGCTTGTATCCTTACAATTTATATTCATATTTATTGTTTCCTGACTGCTTATTTGTACCCTATGACAATCATTAAGTGTTAAGTGATTTTTGACAAATGTATATTTTATTTTATGTACGCTAAGAGCATATGCACCAGTGACAAATTCTTTGTCAGTCCAATCAAACCTGGCCAATAAAATATTATCTTCTATTCTAGAAACCAAGGGCAATGAAAATTCAAACAGTTGCTATTTAATGACACCAGGAAGTAACAAATTTAAAACAATTGTCAAACAAACAAATTAATAGTATTTACCCAGATTCTGTTGTCTTTGAGGAAGAAGTCTCTAGGGGGCTAAGTATGGCATTCCTGTTATGTTTGAATCTGTTTACAAATATACATGTACTATAGTGGAGACACACAATTTTATACATCAACAAAGCAGACCCATTAGTTCTGCATCCGTTCCCCAGAGATGTTGCTCTGGATGCTTTGAGATTTTCAAAGCTTATAGCTGGCTTTTTTGTAGGCTGCTTCCAGGCAGCTCCTAGTGCTGTGAGGTCAAAACTCATTACTCTATCTTTTGTCAACAACTCTGTTTGGTCTTTTTTTTCTAGGGAAAAAAATTATGGGAACAAAGTGGAGGATGCTGTCCTCTGGATTCTCTGTGAAATCTTCTGAATGAGGCAGAGCAAGAGGGCAATTAAAGCCTTGCCTGGCAGTGTCTTGGGCTATATCCCCGTTGCCACTCTTTTCATTCTCTAATCCTTTATAAGCAATTTGGAACGAAGCTGCATTGTTTTTACTGCTGCTGATCTTGAAACGCTGAGAACTTCTTTCCAGATGACAAGGAAAGAAAAGCATTTGGGTGGCATCAGTAATAGGTTTCACTTACCTTTGCTACCGGTTCAGAGATGCTTGTGTGCGCCCTGCTTCTGTGAATGCATAACAGCTTTTGCATATGCACAGGTTACCTTTGATGATATCCAGGTGGATGGGTAGAGCCTCCCACCACTGCTAACTATTGTGGTTAGCTCTGGCCCAGCTCCTGCCCCAAGGACTGTGGATGTGGGGGAGACATCCACATGCTGCAGGCCTGTTTTGCCCCCAGTGGAATCTGCTGATGAAGGCTCTTCTGACCAAGAAGACATGAGTGACAGGGAGGAGGAGAGTGGGGCAGACAGCTCAGAAGGAGATCAATTATCTAGCTCCTCCTTGGATTCAGAACAAGAGTTAATGATACAGCCACGCATGAGGAGAGTGATGCATAGGCAACAACAACTGAGAGATTATTATCAAAGAAAATGAGGCCACCTGTGGTTGGGTGGGGCTGTGGTAATTAGTGAAGCTGCTATAAAGAGCAGCCTGTGGGTTTGGCCATTGTGGAGGATTATGTGATCGATGTGTTTCGTGACTGCTTTACTGACTTTGACTTTTTGTGTGCTGATTTTTCCCCATTTTGAAACTAAAACAGAGCAAAGTGTGTTTCACTTTGTGAAAGAAGAAGGACTGTGAATTGCCTCACAGCTGCAAGCTAAGTATCACAGAACTGATAAGGGACTTGTACCAATTACCAGTTTGTTTGGAGACGAGTGCTCTTTGCTATACAAAAGAGGGCTTAGTTTAAGTGAATTGTCATTATAAAGAACATTGTTTTGAATTTTCAAACGTGTGTGTGTCTGAAATTTGTACCTGTGAATTTTTGGGAGGATTCTACCAGAGAGCCTGACAGAACACTAATAGTTCATCTGAACCAGGGCGAACCGGTAGAAACCCACCACTGGTCTGCCTCAGGAGTGAAATCCAGCAGGTTCTGACAGGTTCTGGAGAACCGGTAGCGAAAATTTTGAGTAGTTCAGAGAACTGGCAAATACTATCTCTGGCTGGCAGAAGCACTAGCGAAGGATGGCTTGCAGTGCTTCTGCCAGCAAAATCGGAGCTCAGGAGCCTGTCAGAGTACTCAGGCCACCACAGGCACCCCCAACATAAGTAATGTCCAACTGGCCATGCCTACCCTGGGCCACACCCACCCAGCCCCCCCCTCAAGGTCAAACATAACCCTGATGCGGCCCTCAATAAAATCGAGTGTGACAACCCTGTTCTAAACAAACCAGTAACAAACCAATTCTCACATAAAATATCATGCCATTGTAATAAATAATTAATTTTAAAATAATGTTACTTTATAGAGAAATGCAAAAATAAGAACATAAAGTTAAAATAACAGTTCTCTGAACCAGAGTCTTGGCAATAAAATGCTTTTTCAAACGTACAAAGAAACTGAATTTTTCAGAGTACAGTATTATAGAATTTATGACAAATGACTATCCTTTCAGCTTCATAATGTCAACTTTCTGTAATAATAAAACACTTGCAGTATCTATTTCGGTTGCTCTCCAATGAGTTTTCAAATGGCTGATATATAATTTGAAAAGATTTGTTCTGGAATTAACAATTTGAAATAGGTTCTATCCAAAAGGGGACTACTGTGGCACGTAACAGTATCATACAGTGGATGGTTGCATTTTTATCATTACATCTCCAACCTGTAACTGAACTCATTGGGTTTTTTCCTTATAAGGTTAGTAAATGAAAAAAGAGAGAAAAAAAACCCTTTATTTTAATTAACAACCAGCATATAGCAAAACAAAATAATAAAATCCAATGATAAATTATACACAACATAAAGTTATAAACGTTAAATGTACAAAATTGGTAAAAAATAATAATAATAAGGGACCAGAATTTTTGTTGTTGAAATCACTGTACTTTTAAGCATGTTAGAAAATATGAAATGTAGTGTCAAAGCATGAAAGTCCAGATCCAGCCATGAAGGTCCAATTAAATGGATTTATTGCGAAACAGCTTATGTACAGGAACCTGCTCAACTAATGGTTAGCATATGCTTGGAATTAGATGGGGTCCATAGAATTCAAGGGGGCAGAGTTCAGTTTAGTCTGCTTAGGGCTATGTAGGGAAATTTGGCTGATCTCTTTTTTTAACTCCACCCCCAGGTTATGCCTCTCCTCCTACATAAGTGCCAAAATAATCTTCCATTCACCTTAATTCATTGGATATTCTGATTCCTTATTCAAGGAATAATATATGATAACCATAATAGCTTATGCTGTATCTGCAATATATTATATCTGTAATATAATGGTAAGGATTAAACATAAAAGCATCTTATTTAGCAGAACTTAGTTTATCCTTTGAAGTAATAATTGCAGCTATTATTGTCCTTCTAATTCATCATTTCTTCATTCAATGGCCACTCTGCCGATACCTCTTAGTCTGTAGAAACCCAGTATAGTATAATATAATATGATATGATATGATATGATATGATATGATATGATATGATATGATATAATATAATATAATATAATATAATATAATATACCGTATATACTCGAGTATAAGTCGAGTTTGTCAGCCCAAAAAATGGGCTGAAAAACCCAACCTTGGGTTATACTCGGGTGACTGAAAAGGCTTGGGGGGACATATAAGTACCTGTTTACCCGCTTTTAAATTTACAGAGCTGGTTTACTGGTTTTCTTTGAAATAAATATTCTAAAACATTTAATCTACTGATGCCTCAATTGATGTAATTTTATTGGTTTCCATTTTTATAAGTTATCAGTAGCCGCTGCAACTTTCATCCTTGACTTATAATGGAGTCAATAAATTTTCCCAGTTTTTGTGGCAAAAGTAGGCACCTCGACTTAGAGTCGGAGCGACTTATACTCAAGTATATACAGTAATATAATTTTATTGGCCAAGTGTGATTGGACACACAAGGAAGTTGTCTTGGTGCATATGCTCTCAGCGTACATTTAAAAAAAGATACATTTGTCAAGAATCATGTGGTACAACACTTAATGATTGACATAGGGGTCAAATAAGCAATGAAGAAACAATCAATATTTATAAAAATCTTAGGATACAAACAACAAGTTACATACAGTCCTAAGTGGGAGAAAAAGCATACAGTCCTAAGTGGGAGAAAAAGGATGATAGGAATTATGAGAAAAACTAGTAGAATAGAAGTGCAGATTTAGTAAAAAGTCTGACAGTGTTGAAGGAATTATTTGTTTAGTAGAGTGATGGCGTTCGGGGGAAAACTGTTCTTGTGTCTAGTTGTCTTGGTCAATAGAGAGACTCGCCTCTTTAAACTAAAGTGAAGTATTGGAAACCAAGGAGGATACAGAATTACAGTCATACCTCGTCTTATGAACCTAATTTGTTCCAGGGGGAGGTTCGTAAGATGAAAAGTTCGTAAGATGAAACATTGTTTCCCATAGGAAACAATGTAAAATCCATTAATCCGTGCAACGGGAAAAAAAATGCAAAAAAAGGCCGCCGCCCGGCTGTCACCTTTTATTTATTTATTTATTTATTATTTAGATTTGTATGCCGCCCCTCTCCGCAGACTCGGGGCGGCTCACAACAAAGTGAAAAAACAATCTACAACAAATCTAAATTACTGTTTAAAAATATTTAAAAGACCCCATTTTCTAAACACACATACATACAAACATACCATTCATAAATTGTATCTGCCAGGGGGAGATGTTTCAGTTCCCCCATGCCTGATGACAGAGGTGGGTCTTAAGGAGCTTACAAAAGGCAAGGAGAGTAGGGGCAGTTCTAATCTCCGGGGGGGAGTTGATTCCAGAGGGCCGGGGCCGCCACAGAGAAGGCTCTTCCCCTGGGGCCCGCCAACCGACATTGTTTAGTTGACGGGACCTGGAGAAGGCTACTCTGTGGGACCTAATCGGTCGCTGGGATTCGTGTGGCAGAAGGCGGTCTCGGAGATATTCTGGTCCAGTGCCATGAAGGGCTTTAAAGGTCATAACCAACACTTTGAATTGTGACCGGAAGTTGATCGGCAACCAATGCAGACTGCGGAGTGTTGGTGAAACATGGGCATAGCTAGGTAAGCCCATGACTGCTCTCGCAGCTGCACGATCTGAAGTTTCCGAACACTTTTCAAAGGTAGCCCCATGTAGAGAGCATTACAGTAGTCGAACCTCGAGGTGATGAGGGCATGAGTGACTGTGAGTAATGAGTCCCGGTCCAGATAGGGCCGCAACTGGTGCACCAGGCGAACCTGGGCAAACGCCGGGGGGCTTCCCAGCGTCCTCCTGAACCCAAATGCCAAACTCGTGCTGCTGCTCACTTCACCCGGTCCTCTCCTGCCTCCTGCACCGATGTTCCCCGCTGCATCGAGCGCCGCCAGCCCTGAGTTGGACGCACCCTTGCCGCCGCCCCCAACCGCTGCCCGCCCCGTCCTAGCCGGAGCCTGAGCCAGGCCCGCTCGGTCGTGCCTCCTCGCCCGCCGCCCCCTCAGGATGCAGACCTGCTGCCTCTCCCCGCGCCCGCCGCCGGCCCGATCCTGCGCCTCCTGCTTCCCCCCCTGCCAAAAATACAAAGGGGTCTGCCGCCGTCCATGGAGCAATGGGAAGCTGAAGCCGCCGGCGGTTTCAGACTCCCTTTGCTCCACGCTGCTCCGCCCTGCCTGTCATGCGGCAGCAGACCGTCTTTGTGTTTTTCACTGGGAGGGGGGAGCAGGAGGACCTTCCTGACTCCCTCCCCCAGCGCCGGACCTCCTGCCCTCCCTCCCAGCCAAAAACCCAAAGCGGCCTCCAGAACCCGAACGTTTTCCGTCTTACGAACCTGCCGCCGCCACCGAGAAGCCCCGCCGCCTGGCTGTCACCTTTTAAAACAGCCGGGGGGCTTCCCAGCAGCCTCCCGAAGCCAAACGCCAAACCCGAACTTCCAGGTTCGGCTTTGGGAGGCTGCTGGGAAGCCCCCCGGCTGTTTTAAAAGGTGACAGCTGGGCTGCGGGGCTTCCCAGCAGCCTCCCGAACACCGAACCCAGAAGTTCGGGTTTGGCATTCGTAAGACGAAAAAAGTTCGTAAGAAGAGGCAAAAATTTTCTGAACCCCGGGTTCGTATCTCGGGTTGTTCGTAAGACGAGGGGTTCATATCTTGAGGTACCACTGTATATGACAACTAGACACAAGAATAGTTTTCCCCCCGAAGGCCATCACTCAGTTAAACAAATAATTCCATTACCACTGTCAAACTATTGACTAAGGCTGCATTACTATTAGTCTTCTTATCATTCCCATCCTCCATCTCCTCCCATTTATGACTGTAGGTCTGAATGTATCTTGTCTTTTTTTGTACACTGAGAGCATATGCACCCAAGACAAATTCCTTGTGTATCCAATCACCACTTGGGCAATAAAGAATTATTTTCTCTTCTATATTGGAAAATACAGGACATTTATATACATCATGGTTTCTAACTAAAAACAACAGCACATACTTCTGAGAACTTCTCTGAAATTTTCCTTTGGAAGAACATTAAAGGCAAATACGTTTTCATCAAATTGAATGGCAAGAAATAAAATTTAAAAAGCAATCCCCCAGCCCTCTGCATAGCACTAACCCTGATATACAGTATTAGTCCTTGTCGTTTAAAGGATGGTGAACATGGCCAATGAGTACACTATTTGACCTCTACGAACATTAAAAGTTTTGTTCTGGTTTTATGTAATGTTTGAACATGACTTCTGAAGAAGCAATCCAACATTGACTGACTACTTTAATGATCTTACACTGTATATCTATTCAGAAGCAACATAATTGAAGTCAATATGGCTGTGTAGAATACCCACCTATGCCTGAGAGCATTTTTCTTTGTAGACTTGCAATTCAATATTATACGTGATCTTGTTTTGTATTTTAACGATTTAAAAGAAAAGGATTTAAACGTTTTTCTTCTTTACTTTTATCCTCGCCCGTGAAACAAATCTCTACCAGTAGCTTCATTAGTTAGACAAGTGATATTCCTGAACATGGTACAACTAGCATAACGTTTTTCTGTTGCCAACCATTAAAGCAATTTAATTCCTTCAATGTAGAAAGCTTTTTAATTCTGAATTGTCTCCAGTTCTCTGCTGTACTGCTGGAGGCTTTTAGACATGATGGATTTTAAGTCGTTTCGTATATTGTTATGAAAATATTATTACTAATGCTCATCATCCAGATTTATTTTTATTCAAGTACTGTACATTTCTTTAAAATGGTAAAGGATCTGCAGCATTCCTCTAGTTTGGTGAATGCTGCAGATATATACATTTTAGCAAAATTCTCCAGCTCCAAGTTGGAAATAACTGAAAGAGAATGACGAATGTGTGTACAGTGTTCCCTCAATTTTCGCGGGTTCGAACTTCGCGAAAAGCCTATACCACGGTTTTTCAAAAATATTAATTAAAACATACTTTGCGTTTTTTCCCCTATACCATGATTTTTCCCGCCCGATGACGTCATATGTCATCGCCAAACTTTTGTCCGTCTTTAATAAAAAATTTTTTTTATAAACTTTAATAAATAAACATGGTGAGTAATAATCTAAATGGTTGCTAAGGGAATGGGAGACTGTAATTTAGGGGTTTAAAGTGTTATGGGAAGGCTTGTGATACTGTTCATAGCCAAAAATAGTGCATTTACTTCCGCATCTCTACTTCGCGGAAATTCGACTTTCGCAGGCGGTCTCGGAACACATCCCCCGCGAAAATTGAAGGGACACTGTACACAGTGATGGTATAAGCCTCTAGAAAGAGAAATCTTGTAATGACTATGGCTTCTAAGGGCTAGATCATCCTGGTTTAATATAAAAGATAAGAGCAGCTCTGTTGTTTCTGGAAAGCAAAACGTAAGTGGCAGAGGCACTGGTGGGATTGAAATAAATTAACAGTTGGTTTGCCCAGGGTCAGGTTAGCAGTCATGGGAGGCGTGCCCCATCCATCCCTGAAGCTTTGCCGCAAATTGTGGGACAAGCCTCTCACAATGGCCAACCTGACTGTTGTGGTTGGCTTCAGGCCAGCTCCTGTGGTGGCTGATTTTGATGCAGAGGAGTGGGAGCCATCTGTTTACCGAAGACTAGTTTGTCTGTCGAACGAATCAGACAGTAAACCAGAAGCAGAGACAGGGAGAGACAGGGAGCAGGAAAGGACTGGAGAGACAGAGAGGGGAATGGATTGAGTCAGCTCTCCAGCCAGAGGTTCATCTATATCAGAAGGGGGAGAGTTAATGAACAACCCTTTTCTGAATGGTCGGGTCCGGAGAATGCTGGGAAGACAAGAGCAGCTGCGCAAATGCAGAAACAAGTTATAGGGCACAGGGGATAAGACTTAATGACGCTGCTGCAACCTTGAAAAAGGGGGAGGGTTGGAGAGATCTGCATGGGAGATTATTGTTCAGCTTTGGAGAGAGACATTGATGCATTGTGGTTTCGTTTTGGCCTTTGGATCCCAGTGACATTCTGACATTCCAATTGTGAGTTATTGCTGGTTGCTGTAAACCTGAAAAGCTCCTGCACGGACTGGAGTAATTAACTCTGATTTATTGCCCAATTAAACTCACATTGCTCTGAAACTTTGTGGTTTGCAGTTTTCTGAACATAAAGAACAATCCTTGTTTGATTTTTACAAATCTGAGTGGGTGTGTTTGATTCATTACTTTGTTCTTGGGTGGCTTGAGGCCAGGCAGAACACTGACCAAGTGGGGGTTCCCACTTACTGCTCCTATCAGTGTGCTCCGTGTGCAGCTCCACGTGACCAGCATGCATGCATGCATGTCTGAGTGAGATTTTGCAAAATCCCATGACGGGATGCATGCGCATGTGAGATTTTGGTGGGGGAGGTTTGCTTCTGTGCATGTGTGGAAGGAAAAAAATTAACTGAAATCTCATGTGCACATGTGTCCCCTCATGAGATTTTGCTTCCTGCGCATGCACAGAAGCAAAATCTCGCTCAATCACATGCATGGGCCCGCCATTCACACAGAGCTGTGCATGCAGTTCCAATTTTTCTACCGGAACTATGGCGTGGCCCATACCGGTAGCAACAGGAGCGCCAAAGCAATCCTATGTAGCAGCCGGGAGTGGGAAGCCAAGCCCAGTTGAGGAAGATCTGAGGGCGGCGACTCGCCTGGGATCGGCTGGGGTGAGAGCCCAGAAGGCACCTTGCCGTGTCTGATTCCCAGGGTGCTGCCTCTTCCTTCTCCACCTCTTCCTCCTCCTCTTCTTCCTCCTCGTCTCCGATTGCCTTGGCGCTTCTGTTAATAAACCCACCCCTGACCTTATTCTCTGGTCCTAGTCACTGCCCCTGACCCTGAGTGAACTGGTTGTTAAATTACCTCCCCAATCAAAGTAGATCCTGGGTGCTGTCCTGCAATGGAGAAACAGGCAGTGGAGTGGCCAGCACAAGGGAAGGAGGCAGGAAAGTGGCCTTCTCCTTCCCTTGCACCGGCTGCTCCATTGCCCATTTCTCCATTGCAGTTCAGCTCAGTGCCCAGGATCCACTTTGATATCAGGGGGTGGATCATTTAACAACTTGAACCGATGCAAACCAGTTGAATCCTACCACAAGAGAAGATTGATGATTGGAAGATAGCCAGTCCTGTACTCCTCCGCAAAGGGAAAAAGAGCAAGTTAATTATCCTTGGGGAAGGTGTTTGACAGAATTCTAATCCAAAGGAGTGGGGTGGGGACAGGGGTGGGCTGCTACTCGGTAGTGAAAATGGAGCTCAACCCCAGAGCACCCAATTGCCCTGAAAGATGTTGAAAGAAAATGCAGGGCGTCCTGCATAAGCCATGGCCACAATGTGTTAGTAAAAATTTTGGTAGCTCTTCACTGGGTGGGGATGACAGTGGGCATGGCTAAGTCTCCAGGGTAAACATTTGGATATTTCAAATCTCCTGACCCCTTTATATACCGGGGGTTTTAGGCTTTTTAATGTAAAATTGTTATTTTAAACTTTAATATTAAATTTGTTACTGTATATTGTTTTTATCATTGCTGTGAGCCGCCCCGAGTAGGGAAGAGGGGCGACATACAAATCTAATAAATAACAACAACAACAACAACAACAACAACAATAACAACTACAAGTACAAGTACACCCTAGCCCAGGGATGGCAAACTTTTTTTGGTTCACGTGTAAAAAGGGGTGGGTGGGTATGTTCCAGCATGTGTGCAAATAGCCACACCCCTTCCTTCCCCCCTCCACACATGTGCACCCTCCATGCTGCTCCCCCCACGTGCACATGAGCCTTCCTGAAGCTTTGCACGTGAAAAAAATACCCATATGTGCAAACCAGAAGTTTTGGAAAACCTACTTCTGGTTTGCCGTTGTGCTGTTTTTTTGCACTCCGGAGGGTTCAGAGAAGCTTCCTGAAGGTCCGGAGTGCAAAATAACAGCACAACGGGCAAACCAGAAGTTTGGAAAAAGCACTTCTGGTTTTCCCATTGTGCTGTTTTTTTGCACTCTGAGGCTTCAGGAAGCTTCCTGGAACCTCCAGAGTGCAAAATATAGCACAACAGCAAACCAAACTTGCCCAAGGCCAAAAAAATCAGCTGGCCAGTGGGCGCATGCACTCTGGAGCTGACACATGGCAGTCTTGTGCGCCCTCCGATATGGCTCCATGTGCCACCTGTGGCAAGTGTGCCATAGGTTCGCCATCACAGCCTTAGCCCATCTTCCTGCCTTGTAATAATTGCTACTACTATATATCACAACTTCCCCTCCTCAACCCTTGGGGAAAGGTATGAACTTCCCAATCGAGGCATTTTATTGATCAATAGAACTAAATCAGTAGATAAAATTAAATAAGTTTTATGTTGCCAGTACCTCACCTTGTAATTTGATGTAATTTTAAGTAGTCAAGTATAAATATAATCTGCAGTGGATGAATTGAAAATAATGCTACTAAAATCACAAGCAACATATAAGAATTTGCCCTAAAAAGCTGTACAGCAAACTGTAAGTATGAGACCATAAATTATGATACTCAGAAACCCCAAGAGGCATCAGACATAAAATAATTTAGTTGCATAGATATCATAAAAATCAGAAACAATGAAGCTCTCAGTACCATATGGAAAAAGAAATGAAAATTATTTTCATATCATAAACTTTAGCTTGAGGGGTTTTTTTTTACATATCCTTCTTGAAGTAATTGTTGCCTGAAACAAATTTCTCTCCATTTCAATTATCTTTGCATCATTCTTCCAGATGGCTTATGAGGATTCCCGTCAGATAATTTCTCACCAGCCACAATTCCCAACTTCTTTTGTAAAAAGGTTGTATTTTTTTCCATTTAACAGAAAGTGAAGGGGTGGAAATAATCTACTTGTATGTATGAGCCAGAACATGCATTTTTCTCTCTTATGTGTATTCAAATCCAGGCAAGTAAATATGGATCCTAAAAACTTTCAATTCACTTGGCTTTTTACTGATGTTCTGAAATACTCTAAAGGAAAGCTAACTTTAGAAAGGAGAAAATTTGGGAAGTTATTTTATTCACAAAACCCAGTAATACACAGCAAACGAGATTTATGTACTGGATTTCGCATCACAATATCACAAGTCGAACACTTTCCAAGCGTCTAGGATTATGTGATGTATTTTTGTATGATGCACGCAGATCCAAGTACGGTGGCCTTTTGTAACTGACAGATCATGATTTTGTCAGTATTCATTGTTTTCAAATGCCGGTTGAGGTCTTTTGGCACAGCACCGAGTGGGCCGCTTACCACTGGGATCACCTGTACTGGTTTATGCCAGAATAGTTGTAGTTTGATTTTAAGATCCTGATATCAGCTATGTTTTTCTTGTTGTTTTTCATCAATTCACCTGTCACCTAGTATGGTGAAATCAGTGATCCACACCTTTTTCTTTTCCACAATCTGCTGTATTGTGCTCTAAGAACCTGTCAGTTTGAATTCAAAAGTCCCAAAGTATTTTGGCTTTTTTGTTTTCAAGTTATTGTTGTTTTTGCAATTGTTTTTATTGTTGTTGTTACTGTTACTTTTACTGTTATTATACAGGTATTATGATTATACAAGTCATTTGATATCCAAGAGAATGGATATTCTTACTGCGTCAATATGCTTACTGCGCCTTCTCTGTGGTGGCCCCGACCCTCTGGAACCAGCTCCCCCCAGAGATTAGAATTGCCCCCACCCTCCTTGTCTTTCGTAAACTTCTTAAAACCACCTCTGCCGCCAGGCATGGGGGAACTGAGACATCTCCCCTGGGCCTATACAGTTTATGCATAGTATGTATGTTTGTATGTTTTCTTTTTAATAAGGGGGTTTTAGTGACTTTTAATTATTAGATTTGTTATATATTGTGTTATTATTGTTGTGAGCCACCCTGAGTCTACAGAGAGGGGCAGCATACAAAGCTAATAAATAATAATAATAATAATAACTCAATGTCGTATGGACAGTTGGCGGAACAAAGCATTGCATGGCCAGTTCTTGGAGATGATTGAAGGCAAAGTGGATAAGGAAAAGACATGGTCATGGCTTACAAGTGGAACACTCAAAAAGGAGACAGAAGGATTGTCTTTTCACTTGTTGTTAGCCGCCCCGAGTTTTCGGAGAGGGGCGGCATACAAATCCAAATAATAAATAAATAATACTGGCTGCACAAGAACAGGCCATTAGAACAAATGCTGTCAAAGCCAGAATTGAAAAATCAACAGACGATCCAACAGATGAAACAATCGATCACATACTCAGCTGCTGCAAAAAGATTGCACAGACTGACTACAAGCATAGACATGATGCTGTGGCACAGATGATCCACTGGAACTTGTGCCGGAACTACCATTTACCAATGGCAAAGAACTGGTGGGATCATAAGCCTGAAAAAGTGGTCGAAAATGAGCAAGCAAAACTACTGTGGGACTTCCGACTTCAGACTGACCAAATTCTGAAGCATAACACACCAGACATTGTGATCTTGGAGAAAAAGAAAGTATGGATCATCGACATCGCAATCCCAGGAGACAGCAGAATTGAGGAGAAGCAGCTAGAGAAATTAGTGAAATATGAAGATCTAAAAATCGAGCTGCAACGACTCTGGCATAAGCCCATGAAAGTGGTCCCAGTGGTAATTGGCACGCTGGGCGCAGTACCAAAGGATCTCAGCGGACACTTGAAAACCATCGGAATTGACAAAATTTCCATCTGTCAATTGCAAAAGGCCATTTTACTGGGATCGGCAAACATAATTCGCTGCTACATCACGCAGTCCTAGGTGCTTGGGAAGCGCCCGACTGGTGATGAAATACGAAATCCAGCATAGTGATCTCGTTTGCTGTGTTGTACTGACATAATAATAATAATAATAATAATAATAATAATAATAATAATAATAATAATAATAATAATAATACTTATATACAGATACAAATATGAAGACATTGCCTGATTCCGAGATAGCATGATCTCACCTCCACAAGGGTTTAGAATATTGGTATTCTGCAAAACAGCAGGAAGAGGGATCTTCAATTTTAAAGTTACATTATTTTTGGCAGTTCTTTCAGGCTGAACAGCTCTTGTGGCCATTAGATGAAGGAAAGCTTCAGAGGAAACAGAAGGATGCCAAACAGTTTCTGCAGATGTTAGGAATGCAAGAGAATTTTGAATAAAGTTGGCATCAATAGTCATCAAAAAGGAAAGAAGGAAAACAGAAAAACAGAATTAATTTAGAAAAGGAGGGTTAGGGTTAAGATTAGCATCAGGGGTCTTGGACTATCTTGGAGGTTGGATGTTTTCTTGCAGATATTTTCATTACCCAAACCAAGCAACATCATACATGCTGTCAGGCAAACCCTTCATGGCACCGGACCAGAATATCTCCGGGACTGCCTTCTGCCACACAAATCCCAGCGACCGGTTAGGTCCCACAGAGTTGGCCTTCTCCAGGTCCCGTCGACTAAACAATGTCATCTGGCGGGACCCAGGGGAAGAGCCTTCTCTGTGGTGGTTCCGACCCTCTGGAACCAGCTCCCCCCTGAGATTAGGATTGCCCCCACCCTCCTTGCCTTTTGTAAACTCCTTAAAACCTACCTCTGCCGTCAGGCATGGGGGAACTGAAATATCTCCCCCTTGCCCATGTTGTTTTGGTGTATGATTGATTGTGCGCTTGTTTATATATATTGGGGTTGCTTTTATGAATTTGTAAATCTAAAACTGTAATTAGATTGGTAAATATTAGATTTGTCACTATGTACTATTTTTGCCATTGTTGTGAGCCGCCCCGAGTCTGCGGAGAGGGGTGGCATATAAATCTAATCTAATCTAATCTATTTTGTACAGACCTAAAAAAAGATATTTCAAAAAGTTAAATGTTTTGACCCCAAAATGCACAAGGTCAGAGTATCCCAAACATAATTCCTGGAATTTTACAAATATGAATCAGGCAGGCTACATTCATTAGGGCACAGTGTGCTGTAAAGAGGAAGGATATTTATTTATAGTTTATAGTTTATTCAATTTTTATGCCGCCCTTCTCCTTAGACTCAGGGCGGCTTACAACATGTTAGCAATAGCACTTTTTAACAGAGCCAGCATATTGCCCCCACAATCTGGGTCCTCATTTTACCCACCTCGGAAGGATGGAAGGCTGAGTCAACCTTGAGCCGGTGATGAGATTTGAACCGCTGACCTGCAGATCTACAGTCAGTTTCAATGACCTGCAGTACAGCACTCTACCTGCTGCGCCACCCCGGCTCTTATATATTATATAAATTCATCAAAGCTGACTGAACTCATTAAAAAAAGGAGATAATTGAACGACCAGAAAATGACACATGAATAAATTATTTTAAATTTTAAATGATTTCCTAAACATCAGCTTCCTAAACATCAGCTTCAAGCAACCATCCCAGGCCATTATGAATCTTTTCCATTGTTTTGCCAAATCTTGCACTCACTTCCTCTGCCACTTCAACACAAAACTGTAGTAACCCTAGAGCAAGTTCATGGTCAAGTAGTTAAAATCCAAACCCTTGGCAACTGACTCATACTTGCAGTTTCCCAGGGTCATAGAATCACCTTTTGCAAACCTCTGACAAGCAAAGTCAATGGGGAAGGCAGATTCACGTAACAACCAGGTTATTAAACAACTGCTACGAGTTCATCACTCCTCCACTCGAAACAGAATACCCTACGAGACTAGACTTACAATCCTGGGCCTAGAAAGTTTAGAACTAAGATGCCTTAAACAAGATCTAAGCATTGCCCACAATATCATATGCTGCAACGTCCTGCCTATCAGTGACTACTTCAGCTTCAACCACAACAACACAAGAGCACACAACAGATTTAAACTTAATATTAACCGCTCCAAACTTGACTGTAAAAAATATGACTTCAGTAACCGAGTTGTCGAAGCGTGGAACTCATTACCGGACTCCATAGTGTCATGCCCAAACCCCCAACTATTTACCCTTAGATTATCTATGGTTGACCTATCCAGATTCCTAAGTGGTCAGTAAGGGGCGAGTACAAGTGCACTAGAGTGCCTTCCGTCCCCTGTCCTATTGCTCTCCTATATCTCCTATACCTTTCTTCTATTCCTATTTCACTTCTTCTATTCTTTCATTGATATGTCCTATTCCTGTATCTTCTTTTCTATTCTTTCTTAGATATATTTTACTATGAGTATCTCCTCTATAACCTTCAACATGTATTTTACTATGTGTATATAACTAAAACCCTCATTGTGTATTGGACAAAATAAATAAATAAATAAAATAAATAAATAATATTTTTTGGTGGGGGAAACAATATTGTGCTTAATAAAGGACAGTTGGATATGATGGAAGGTGATCATGAAGGAATAAAACTAGGACATGGAGCTACCCTGCTTACAGTAGGCCAACTAACAGCAACACCAGCAGCTGATGACCAGATTCCTCTTATCCAACATCCATTACAGTAATCACTCTCGTTTTAATGTGGTGGAAATAGAATTGCTTCCAGATGGACAGTTGTTTTGTACTATGAAGCGAAAGATGTTGGGTGGCTGTTTCATCCTTCTCCCCTTAATGGATTTTCTATGTCAAGAAACAAGGTGGAAGAAACAGCAGGAAAGACACTAGAGGGGTTGTTATAAGTAGAAGTCAACCGTTGTAGACTTTTGTCAGTTTTTGTGAATGACTTTGAATAACGATAAAGTTAAAAGCTTTATCCTTAATCACCGTGGCTGAGCTCTGCGGGAGGAAGGTCAGAGAAAGAGAGTGGCTGTGTGTCCTAGTTTATACAACGCTGTCCTCTATTTGATTTAAAAACAAAAGGTATGAAAAGAGCACATAAAGAGCAGTTGGCATCCAGACAGCAGATAGAACCGGAGTGAAGGTTATCTCACCCCAGGCTCCCATGCTATTTCTAAATTCCCAATTGCTGCAAAAATGGAGATCTTTTCAAGCAAGTAACCTTGGTTAATTGTAGACAATACTTTAGGGAAAAGTTGTTGTATGACATTGGAAGAAAAATCTACATTTGATTTCAGGGAAGGAAGTGTTAGTATTTGTTATTTTTCAACAACCGAATCAGGGTTTTTTTAAGTAACTGAATTGTTCTGTCACAATTTTTAGTGATAAAAATTGATATTTAAAAAGTTTCCAGGCCTTTAAAAAATATTTTATTTGGGCATTATATCATTATGTGCATTGTTGCATGCACATATTTTCTTCTGTTGAATGGAATAATAAAGACTTTTTAAACAAATACAAATTATCAGAGTGATGTTCTTAAAATCAGATTAATAATTTTTAAATTTGCTTCTGTACCGTACACATACATTAACAGATACAACTTTTGTTCAGCTTGCTGGTCCTTTTAATGATTATGTTGATATATTTCCTCCTTTTCTGCATTTCCAACAATTATCCTTCCCTCCAAGAAAAAAATTCAATTTGATATATCTCAAATTTCAATTAGGGAATGTTAAACTCCGGGCAATGGACACAAAATCTTCTCAGTTGGGCTAACCTTTGCCTCTATTATATCTTGTATCCATTATTCCTCTGTGTATAGAACTCCAATTACAGCAATTGTTTAGCAATGGCGCTTGTTCAAAAGAGAGCCTTTCTACAAATTTATTTATTTTTATTTATTTATTTATTTTGTCCAATACACAATGAGGGTTTTAGTGGGTATATATCTATATACACATAGTAAAATACACGATGAAGGTTATAGAGGAGATACTCATAGTAAAATATATCTAAGAAATAATAGAAAAGAAGGTATAGTAATAGAACATATCAATGAAAGAACAGAAGAAGAGATATAGGATTAGAAGAAAGGTATAGGAGATATAGGAGAGCAATAGGACGGGGAACGGAAGGCACTCTAGTGCACTTGTACTCGCCCCTTACTGACCTCTTAGGAATCTGGATAGGTCAATTGTGGATAATCCAAGGGTAAAGTGTTGGGGGTTTGGGGATGACACTATGGAGTCCGGTAATGAGTTCCACGCTTTGACAACTCGGTTACTGATGTCATATTTTTTACCGTTAAGTTTGGAGCGGTTAATATTAAGTTTAAATCTGTTGTGTGCTCTTGTGTTGTTGTGGTTGAAGCTGAAGTAGTCGCCAACAGGCAGGACATTGCAGCATATGATCTTGTGGGCGATACTTAGATCTTGTTTAAGGAGTCTTAGTTCTAGGCTTTCTAGGCCCAGGATTGAAAGTCTAGTCTCGTAGGGTATTCTATTTCGAGTGGAGGAGTGAAGGGCTCTTCTGGTGAAGTATCTTTGGACATTTTCAAGGGTGTTAATGTCTGAGATGCGATATGGGTTCCAAACAGATGAGCTGTATTCGAGGATGGGTCTGGCAAAAGTTTTGTAAGCTCTGGTAAGTAGTGTGAGATTTCCAGAGCAGAAGCTACGTAGGATTAGGTTTACAACTCTTGAAGCCTTCTTGGCTATATTGTTGCAGTGGGCTTTGGCACTTACATCTTTTGTTATTAGTATACCGAGGTCTTTAACCGAGTGGGGATTATCTGTGATAATTTGATTATTCAGTTCGTATTTGGAGTTCAGATTCTTTTTTCCAATGTGTAGGACAGAGCATTTTCTGGTTGAAAATTGGGGTTGCCATGTGTTAGACCACTCAGAAACAGCGTCAAGGTCTTTTTGGAGAGTAGTTGTGTTATCGGTGGTGTTGAAGAGTTTATCACAATCAGATTGTAAGAAAGAAATTTCACCAGAGACAATTTTTTTAAAATCAAGTCACATCATTTCCTTTGGATCAAATATTTGATGTGAGAAGTAAAAATCTTAAAAGTAAAATACCTTTAAAAAGTCAGAGTAAAGTATTTCTGCTACATCCGTTATAATGCTGGGTGATGTCCATTTCAACATGCCACCTCCTTTCTACAAGACATGCAAATAAAATCTGCATTAGCAGGTTGTATTTATAGACAGGCATTAAACAGAGTGGAACTGAATAATGAATGTTGCCAAGGAAATATTGTATTTGCAGCCGTTCCTTTTCTATTCCTTTTTACACGTGTGTTTCTATTAAGTGGGGTTGCCCTGTGTCCACAAAGTTCAAAGGATATCAGTTCTTCAGACAAAATAGGAATAAGTCTAAGAATGAAAATTATTTCTAAAGTTGTTGCAATAAAAATTAAGATTTCTAGTTGTTTGGATCTTTGTACAATTTTGGAATTTATGTGAGAAGTTATAACATGTAACCAGGACTGAGTCAATGAGAGATTAGTGGAGTGACATCTTGCAATTATTTTGAACGTGGGATCACTAAGGAAGTAGATAAATGTACTCTGAATATGAGTTTGATCACCTCTAGATTAGATTCATACCTAATTTGGGGCTTGGGGACGGCTGGTTTCAATGATACCAAAACCCTTGAAAATGTCCAAAGATACTTCACCAGAAGAGCCCTTCACTCCTCCACTCGAAACAGAATACCCTACGAAAGCAGACTATCAATCCTAGGTCTAGAAAGCTTAGAACTACGTCGCCTAAAATACGATCTAAGTATTGCCCACAAGATCATATGCTGCAACGTTCTTCCTGTCAATGACTACTTCAGCTTCAATCGCAACAACACAAGAGCACGCAACAGATTCAAACTTAATATCAACCGCTCCAAACTTGACTGTAAAAAATATGACTTCAGCAACCGAGTTGTCGAAGCGTGGAACTCATTACCTGACTCAGTAGTGTCAACCCCTAACCCCCAACATTTTCCCCTTAGACTATCCACGATTGACCTGTCCAGGTGTGCCTTCCGTCCCCTGTCCAATTGTCTCTCCTTATCTCATTTATCTTTTCTTCCTTTCAAATATGTTCACCTATACTTTTATATCTTTTCTTCTATTCGTTTCTTTATTTATATTATTACATATCTTTCTCTTCGATGTGTATTATGTATTGGACAAAATAAATAAAATAATAAAATAAAATAAAATAAAATAAAATAAAATAAAATAAAATAAAATAAAATAAAATAATAAAATAAAATAAAATAAAATAAAATAAAAATAAAGTAGATAAATGTACTCTGAATATGAGTTTTATCACCTCTAGATTAGATTCATACCCAATTTGGGGTTGGGGGGCGGCTGGTTTCAATTATATGTATGCATTCTGAAGATTGTTACTCCCTTGTTAAAGAAAGTGAGATGCTGCTTCTATTAAGAGAGGATTTCCCTCAATGCAATCATTCTGAACAATTTCTGCCCAGGTTCTAACTTCCCCTTTGGGGGGGAAGGTTGCTAAGAAACTGAGGCATGCGGTAGAGAATCCTTGAAAGAACAGATTATGTAGATCATTTCTGATCAGGATACAGTCCCAAACAGGATGGGTACCACAAATCTTTGTCCTGTTTACCAAATGTTTTAGCATTTTTATCATTGAAAATCCAACCTTTTTGTTTGCCTGGGTGCATTGGAATGAAAATAAATCGTCTTGGGCTCCATGTAAAAATATATAATTTAATTAATGTGTCTAAACAACAAACTTCCCTTATTTTAAAATATTTTTAAATGATCTCATATGGAGGGACTAAAAGGTGTTAAACAGGGAGTTTTATGGGAGTGTGTGACTAGCTGTCCAGAGACACATGGGGCCTGTGGGCTGTGGATTGGACATGCCTGATCTACAAATAGTCCTTGACTTACAATAGAATAGAATAGAATAGAATTTTATTGGCCAAGTGTGATTGGACACACAAGGAATTTGTCTTGGTGCATATGCTCTCAACGTACATAAAATAAAATATACATTTGTCAAGAATCAGTTCGTTTAGTGACTGTCTGAAATTACGACAGGACTGAAAAAGCGAGTTATGACCGTTTTTCACACTTATGACCATTGCGCCATCCCCATGGGCAAGTAGTTAAAATTCAAACCCTTGGCAACTGACTCATATTTGCAGTTTCCCAGAGTCATAGAATCACCTTTTGCAAACCTCTGACAAGCAAAGTCAATGGGGAAGGCAGATTCACTTAACAACCAGGTTATTAAACAACTGCTGAGATTCACTTAACAACTATGGCAAGAAAGGTCATAAAATGGGGCAAAACCCACTTAACAAATGTCTCACTTAACAACATAAATGTTGGCCTCCATTGTGGTCATAAATTGAGGCAAGTGATTTAGCTTTACTAGATAAATGTCAAAGCAATGGAAACTGCAGTTTAATGTTTCCAAATGTAAAATAATGCACTTGGGGAAAAGGAATCCTCAATCTGAGTATTGTATTGGCAGTTCTGTGTTAGCAAAAATTTCAGAAGAGAAGGATTTAGGGGTAGTGATTTCTGACAGTCTCAAAATGGGTGAAAAGTGTGGTCGGGTGGTAGGAAAAGCAAGTAGGATGCTTGGCTGCATAGCTAGAGGTTAACAAGCAGGAACAGGGAGATTGTGATCCCGCTATATAGAGCGCTGGTGAGACCACATTTGGAATACTGTGTTCAGTTCTGGAGACCTTACCTACAAAAAGATATTGACAAAATTGAACGGGTCCAAAGACGGGCTACAAGAATGGTGAAAGGTCTTAAGCATAAAACATATCAGGAAAGACTTAATGAACTCAATCTGTATAGTCTGGAGGACAGAAGGAAAAGGGGGGACATGATCAAAAAATTTAAATATGTTAAAGGGTTAAATAAGGTTCAGGAGGGAAGTGTTTTTAATAGGAAAGTGAACCCATGAACAAGGGAACACAATCTGAAGTTAGTTGGGGGAAAGATCAAAAGCAACATGAGAAAATATTATTTTACTGAAAGAGTAGTAGATCCTTGGAACAAACTTCCAGCAGACATGGTTGGTAAATCCACAGGAACTGAATTTAAACATGCCTGGGATAAACATATATCCAACCTAAGATAAAATACAGGAAATAGTATAAGGACTAGATGGACCATGAGGTCTTTTTCTGCTGTCCGTCTTCTATGTTTCTATGTTTAAACTGTATGTTTTTGGAATACAGAATTGGAAGGAAGGAAAGAGGGAAGGGAGGGAGGGTGGTTGGAAGGAAGGAAAGAAGGAAGGAAGAAAGGATGGGAGGGAGGGTGGAAGGAAGGACGAAAGGGAGGGAGGAAGAGGGAGGGAGGGAGGAAAGATTTTATGTTTCCTGAAAAGTCTGCAAATAGATTATGCCCTAGGAATGACTCAAAGGAAAGAGGTGCTCCTTGAAATATCTGTTTTATGTACCAAAATAACTGACTGATTTTGAGGGTTAGGATCCCCAGGCAGCTGATGGGACATCATTTTCTTTCCTGCCTCAGGCACAAAATGTCTTTGACAGCCCCAGCCTGCCCATTCCTAATTAAGGCTCTATTTTTGGCTTCAGAATGAATTTGGGAGCAAGGGAATTCTTTTTTAAAACCTGTTTTGGCATCAAACCATTGGATCGATCCCTTCCCACACCCCCACACCCCCGCCCCAACCAGCCTTAGCAAACATGTAATCTAGCACAGATACTTCTAAACAATCTCAAAATAGCTTGGGAAGATCAATCACGGTGGAGTCATAATTTAGCTGTAACAGAAGAGGCACATTCACACTGCCTTGTACCTGGCCAGCAGCTTTGGAAAGACAACATGAGATTAGAAAAGCTACTCCCAAGGAAAAACTGCCACTGATGAATTGTCACTTTAATTTATGGCTGCAATAACACAGCCTGCATGGATTCCCTGTGATTCGATAACAATAATCTCTTATTTCTGCAAGCTGCTTGGTGAAGCTGTTTCTCTGGCCAAAATGAAATGCATCTAAATGTGGCCATTGTACCTTCTGAAAGACATGGTGATTTCCAATGCCATCTCTTTAGATTGCACTTGACGATATTCTTGTCATCGCTGCCAGAGTGAACCATAATTATTGATTTGGGTTTATATGACATTTAAAAGCAGATAACCTTGAAGCTGAGATATAATACGTGTTTACTGTCTGCCTTCAGACTTCCTGGACATCGATCATATATTTTGATCAATTGCTTCACATCTACGTTAGTTCAGCAGAAAAATTGCTACTGAAAACGATAGTCAAGTCTAGACGGGCATCCTGGCACATTAAATCATGTCGTGAATAAGTTGCTTGCTGGTGGACACAATCTGATTCTTCCCGTTTCTGTCTTCCAATTTGGCGTGGATACTTGAGTCAGATATCCAAACCTAGGATTGCTAGGTTCACCTTTCTCTGACCACTCCCAGGATCTTGTCTTTCACTCTCCTCTTTTTAAGTGTAATTATTCTGCAAATGTACACTGTACAAAATGATGTTCAACGTCGAGAAAAGCAAAGTCCTTCATCTAGGTAAAAAAAACACCTAGACACACATACAGACTGGGAGGAACCTCACGTAGCAGTAGTGACTGTGAAAGAGATCTCAGAGTCTTGGTGGATAACCAACTAAATATGAGCCAGCAATGTGCAGCAGTAGCTAAAAAAGCCAACACAATCTTAAGCTGCACCAACAAAGGGATACAGTCCAAGACTAGTTAGGTATTAATACCACTTTATTACGCTCTGGTCAGATCACACCTGGAGTATTGCATTCAGTTCTGGTCACCATACTTCAAAAGAGACATAGAAACTCTGGAAAAGGTACAGAAAAGAGCATCCAAAATGATAAAGGGAATAGAAACCAAGACATATGAAGAGAGGTTGCTGGAAATGGGCATGTATAGTCTAGTGAAAAGAAGGGCCAGGGGGGGCATGATAGCAGTATACAGGTACTTGAGGGGTTGCCACAGAGAGAGGGGACACACTATTTTCCAGAGCACCACAGGGCCAGACGAGGAACAACGGATAAAAGCTGACCAAGGAGGGATTCAACCTGGAAATAAGGAAGAACTTCCCGATGGTCAGAGCGATCAACCAGTGGAACGGCCTGCCAGCGGAGATTGTGAGTGCCACGATTCTGGATATTTTCAAGAGGACTGCCATCTGGCTGGGGAGATGTAGGATTTCCTGCTTGAACAGGGGGTTAGACTGGATGACCTGCAAGGTCCCTTTCAACTCTAATAAAATAGATAGATAGATAGATAGATAGATAGATAGATAGATAGATAGATAGATAGATAGATAGATAGATAGATAGATACACAGACAGACAGACAGACAGACAGACAGACAGACATTTTGTTAGAACAGCCTTTTAGATGAAGCATCTAAAAGTTGGAAACTTTTATGAAAGTCTGGTGTCAAACAAGGAAGTCGATGTTTGTCAATTTTGTGTGTGCAATGTAAATCATAAATCTTATAAATGATGTAGAGTCAGAAGAATGAAAACAGTTTGCTCTCGGTCTCCTCCAATCCCTGGGTTAATTAATTGGAGGTTGCTTCATTCTCTCAAGGACATCGCTGATAGCAAGACAAATGCTGGGAATTAGGATGTGAAAATGAATCTGAACATATGGTTGACTACTCACTCTAGATCCCTTTTGCTGTCACAGTAATGGTGCTACCCTTTCTATCTTAAAGGTCATGACTCAGTTGCTTATTGTGCGTCAACTGTGGGTGTTCTTTTCCCCCCCCCTAGAAATTGTGCTGGGGATAAACATCATCTATTAATCTAGGAAAAGATGTAGGGACACAACTTCCTTTGGAGGACTAAAAGAATTTCAGATTGATTCAAACAGAGCCTAACTCTATATCACAATAGAGAACAGATTCTACACATAATTTTAATGAATTCCAGAGAGTGTTCCTGTTGGACTTTGGCAGGTCGAAAAAGACAGTGCCTTGCTTTGCTCAATTCAGTTGCATCCAGTTTGCAGAAATTGTGTCTCATGACTAATAGATCTACTAATGGAAAATAAGGTGTCATAGGAAAGTACTTAATTCATCTGAACAAGAGTTCTTATTAGATAGTGTAAATTATGTCATTGTTTCCCACATTAGGGAAAGTTTTCTTGTAGACTACAACCTTCTCCGTTCATTCTCATTCAGATACTAAATTTGTCTTTCAGAATCCAGATTTCACATTTATAGTATCCCCAAGTAGCAACCATACGACAAGACTCAAGAGGCTATACCAGTGATGGCTAACCTTTTTGTCACTAAGTGCTGAAGGCACAATAAATACAATGTGTGCTTGCATCCCTGCATCCCATGGGCATATATGCATGTGCACATGATCCCTCGGTGAACCCCTGCACATGTATGCACAACCCCTTCACAGGTGTTCCAGCCCTCATGCACATGTGCACAACCCCATGCAAGTCCTCCACATGTGCCCTACATGCGCCCTGCATATGGCATGTGACCTGCCATATGCGCCCCCGCATGTGTAACAAAGTCCCAAAAACCAGCTGCCCGGGGGGAGGAGCTGGGCAACAGCTTGCATGCCTGCAGAAAATGCTCTGTGTGCCACCTGTGGCCATAGGTTTGCCATCACAGGGCTATGCAATAGACCAGTGTTTCCCATCCTTGGCAACTTGAAGATATTTGGACTTTAATTCCCAGAATTCCCCAGCCAGCGAATGCTGGCTGGGGAATTCTGGGAATTGAAGTCCAGATATCTTCAAGTTGCCAAGGTTGGGAAACTCTGCAATAGATAGACAATAGCTTATTTATTGGATTTTATTGGGAAACACTGCAATAGACAGACAATAGCTTATTTATTGGATTTTATTTATTTATTGGATAAATAAATAAACAAGACAGAGCAAGACAGAGCGAGTGAAGGGCCTTATAAGGCTGCAAGTACCCTTTTCAGTATTTCCCAGATTGTGGTGGAAGAATTTGACCAACAATGCCTAATTTTCAACTGCACAATTTATGTTCGATTGTTAAACTCCAAAGGGACTCTGTAAGGCTTAGCATATAGAGGCTTCAAGCCTTTGTATCTTTAAAGCTCTCAAATTCTGAAAAATAACCATTTTCAGTTCCATCTACCCAATGACATCTTATTTTATGAAGAATACCTCCAACTGGGTCCACCAATAATTTAAGAGTGGCACCGATGATGGAGTGAAGTTAGGGATTTGATTTGCTCGTCTGTTAAACATAAAATGGATTATGATTAGATGTAATCAGGGAAAGGACAAGAAGGAGGAAGAGGAAGTAGAAAGGAAGGGGAGAGAGGGAGAAGAGAAATAGGAAAGAGGGAGAGAGAGAAAGAAAACAAAGGTAAAGAGAAGAGATGAAGATAGAGGGATAGAGGGAGAAGAGAGGAAGATAGAGGGAGTATGAAAATGAGAGAGAAAACAAAACATGCAAAATTAGGATATTTGTTTTATGGTGTATTGCAGGAGTCCCCAACCTTCTCAACCTCAGGGACCACCAAATTCATAATTTTAAATCCCAGGACCCTAATTCCTAATTTTAAATTCTGCAGACTAGTGGTGAAATCTAAAAACTTTCCCTACCGGTTCTGTGGGCATGGCTTGGAGGTCAGGTGACCGGGTGGCCTTTGCCAACCTGTAAAATGTGGTAAAAGTCACTTAACGCTCTTGCTTAGAAACCAAAATTTTGGACTCAATTGTGGTCATAAGTTTCTTTCTTTCTTGGTGATGAATATGTAAATATGTAAATAGACAAGGTTGTCCAAAGTTTAAAGATTTGAATAATGGGCGCTAATTGGCCACGTTATTCTGAGCAGGAAAAATAAATGGCTGCCAAAGCCGTGCCTCCGCCGAAGGAAAAAAGTATAAATAGTAGCAACCGTGTGTGCTTTTCTCACAGTTTTCACACCCACTATTTTATTATTATTATTATTTATTAGATTTGTATGCCGCCCCTCTCCGTAGACTCGTGGTGGCTCACAACAATGATAAAAACAATACATAATGACAAATCTAATAATTAGAATCTAAAATAGCAATTATGCATATAAAAAATCTAAAAGAGAAACCCCAGTAAATAAAAGCATACATACAGTCATATTGTGCACAGAAACTACATAGGCAAGGGGAAAGTGTCTCAATTCCCCCAAGCTTGGCGACAGAGATGGGTTTTGAGGAGTTTACGAAAGGCAAGGAGGGTGGGGGCAGTCCTAATCTCCAGGGGGAGCTGATTCCAGAGGGTCGGGGCCGCCACAGAGAAGACTCTTCCCCTGGGTCCCGCCAGACGGCATTGTTTAGTCGACGGGACCCGGAGAAGACCAACTCTGTGGGACCTAACCAGTCGCTAGGATTTGTGCGGCAGAAGGCAGTCTCGTAAATACCCTGGTCCGGTGCCATGACGGGCATTATAGGTCATAACCAACACTTTGAATTGTGACCCGAAACTGATTGGCAACCAATGCAGACTGCGGAGTGTTGGAGTAACATGGGCATATTTGGGAAATCCCATGATTCCTCTTGCAGCTGCATTCTGCATGATCTGAAGTTTCCGAACACTCTTCAAAGGTAGCCCCATGTAGAGAGCGTTACAATAGTCGAACCTCGAGGTGATGAGGGCATGAGTGACTGTGAGCAGTGACTCCCGGTCCAAATAGGGCCCCAACTGGTGCACCAGGCAAACCTGTGCAAACGCCCCCCTCGCCACAGCTGAAAGATGTTTCTCTAATGTGAGCTGTGAATCGAGGAGGACGCCCAAGTTGCAGACCCTCTCTGAGGAAATCAATAATCCCCCCCCAGGGTGATGGACGGACAGATTGAATTGTCCTTGGGAGGCAAAACCCACAGCCACTCCGTCTTATCCGGGTTGACTTTGAGTCTGTTGACACCCATCCAGGCCCAAACAGCCTCCAGACACCGGCACATCACTTCCACTGCTTCGTTGCCTGGACACGGGGTGGAGATGTAAAGCTGGGTATCATCAGCGTACTGATGATACCTCACCCCATGCCTTTGGATGATCTCACCCAGCGGTTTCATGTAGATATTAAATAGCAGGGGGGAGAGGACCGACCCCTGAGGCACCCCACAAGGGAGAGACCTCGGGGTTGACCTCTGACCCCCCACTAACACCAACTGTTACCGACCGGAGAGGTAGGAGGAGAACCACTGAATAACAGTGCCTCCCACTCCCAACCCCTCCAGCCTGCGCAGAAG
Organism: Erythrolamprus reginae; assembly: GCF_031021105.1. Taxonomy (NCBI): domain Eukaryota; kingdom Metazoa; phylum Chordata; class Lepidosauria; order Squamata; family Dipsadidae; genus Erythrolamprus; species Erythrolamprus reginae. Next base: position 173,620,327 of record NC_091952.1, read on the forward strand.
GATACCATGGTCGATGGTATCGAAAGCCGCTGAGAGGTCAAGGAGCACCAGGACAGAGGATAAACCCCTGTCCCGGGCCCGCCAGACATCATCCATCAATGCAACCAAAGCAGTTTCCATGCTGTAACCGGGCCTGAAACCCGACTGTTGAGGACCTAGATAATCGGCTTCTTCCAAGGACCGCTGGAGCTGGAGCACCACCACCTTCTCATCAACCTTCCCCATAAAGGGAAGGTTGGAGACTGGTTGATAGTTATTAAGTACGGCTGGGTCCAGGGTAGGCTTCTTGAGGAGGGGGCGTACAAGTGCCTCCTTGTAGGGAGCCTGGAAGGACCCCCTCCCCAAGGAAGCGTTGACAATCTCCTAGACCCAGCTCCATGTCACCTCCCTGCTGGCCGAGACCAGCAAGAAGGGACACGGATCCAGTAAACAGGTGGCGGAACTCACAGCTCCAATGGCCTTGTCCACTTCATTTTGATCACTGACTGAGCTAATTGTTACAATAAACCTGTTATATTACAGCCAGCTGCCTCTGAGTAAATTTATAACACCTTCTTTCTTTCTTTCTTTCTTTCTTTCTTTCTTTCTTTCCTTCTTTCCTTCTTTCCTTTGTTCCTTCGTTCCTTCTTTCTTTCTTTACCTCCCTCCCTCCCTCTTTTGGCCCAAGATTTCTCCATGGACCACCAACATTTTCTCGCGGACCATTGATGTGGCGTATTGGATAGAAATATATAATTATGTATATTTTGATATGATTTGTGGCATATGCATGGATGTTTATATGAAGTTGGTGAAAAAATATTTTTTAAAAAAAATATAGGAAAGTTGAATGGTTGATTTCTTCTTTCAATTTCCTATTGCTGTTCATTCAGTCTATATTTTTGGTTAATGCTGGTATACCACTGAAAGATGAATGTGATATTCATGGCTTTGTTTGCACAGTATTAGTGTTTGTCTTTGTGCTTAAAGCAAACAATTACCTTTGGAACAGATCACCTCAAGATCTATAGTCCCATATGAACACAATACATATTTATTTATTAAGCTGCTGATATGACATCTTTCATCTTTGGAATTCCCATCCCTACCACACCCCACTTTCTCTGCAATGGAACACATACTTAAAAATTACTGATAAGAAACAAGGCTCCGAAAAGAGTGGTATCCAGATTTCAGTATAATACTGACCAACTCACTTTAAGGAAAAATCTTAAGAAGTCAGTAGAAATACAGGGAGTCCTCGACTTACAACAGTTCATTTAGTGACCATTGAAAGTTACAGCAGCACTGAAAAACGTTATTTATGACTATTTTTCAGTTACGGCCTTTGAAGCATACCCATGATCATGTGGCCAAAATTCAGATGCTTGGCCACTGGTTCATACTTATGGCCATTACTGTGTCCCAAGGTCACGTGGTCATTTTTGGCGACCTCCTGATAGGAAAAGTCAGTGGGAAAGCCAAATGCACTTAATAACCAGACTGTTAACTTATTATCAACTGCAGTAATTCATTTAACAACTGTAAAATAGAATAGAATAGAATAGAATAGAATTTTATTGGCCAAGTGTGATTGGACACACAAGGAATTTGTCTTGGTGCATATGCTCTCAGTGTACATAAAATAAAATATACATTTGTCAAGAATCATGTGGTACGACACTTAATGATTGTCATGGGGTCAAATAAGCAATGAAGAAGCAATATTAATAAAAATCTTAGGATATAAGCAACAAGTTACAGTCATACAGTCAACATGGGAGGAAATGGGTGATAGGAATGATGAGAAAAACTAGTAGAATAGAAGTGCAGATTTAGTAGAAAGTCTGACAGAGTTGAAGGAATTATTTGTTTAGTAGAGTGATGGCGTTCGGGAAAAAACTGTTCTTGTGTCTAGTTGTCTTGGTGTGCAGTGCTCTGTAGCGACGTTTTGAGGGTAGGAGTTGAAATAGTTTGTGTCCAGGATGTGAGGGGTCAGTAAATATTTTCCCCGCCCTCTTTTTGACTCGTGCAGTAGCAAGGAAGGTTGTAAAATGGGGCAAAGCTCACTTAACAAATGTCTCAATTTGCAACAGAAACTTTGGGCTCAATTGTGGTTGTAAGTTGAGGCAATGGAGAGGAAATCAGAATGGCATCTATACGCATGGTTGGGCATGGCTTCAGAGTTGACACTAAGCCCTTAAAGCACAAAGTGCGGCCCGGGGCCCGGATGTGGCCGCCCGCTGTCTGTAACCGGTCCCCGGAGGTTGGATGGAAGGAAGGAAGGAAGGAAGGAAGAAAGAAAGAAAGAAAGAAAGAAGGAGAAATGGAGGGAGGAAGGAAGGAGAAATTCTCTTTCCATGCCCTTTTGCAGAAGTCCAATAAATGCTCATTTTTTAATTGTTCATTGGTTTCATTGGCCTTTCCAAGAAATTCAAAGCAAACCCCCAATCCCACCTCTCAGGGGGGGAAAAGGGAGGAGGAGGAGGAAGAAAAGGAATCCAAAGCTACTTTCAGGCAAAGCCTCCACTATGTTTTTTCAACTGACAATGCAGGTCAGTTTAAGAGAGGCACCTGAAAGGAATATTTTGAAAGAGAAGTAAAGAACTGCCCAAAAGCAGAAATAAAAGGCAGAGAAAATCAGAGAGACAGAAGCTTCTCTCCATCTGGAGAAGGAAGGAAGGAGAAATGGATGGAACAAAGAAGGAAGGAAGGAAGGAAGGAAGGGAGGAAGGAAGGAAGGAAGGGGTAGGCAATTAATTTATAATTATAATAATAATATAATATAGTATAATATAATATAATATACTGTATAATTATAATTTATAATTACAATATAATTAATTCAATTCTACCCAATAATATACAGTATTGGGTAGAACTGAGTTAATTATATTAATCTGGTCCTCTAAAACCATCCCAATTTCTCATGCGGCCCCATGGCAAAATTAATTGCCCACCCCTGCCTTAAAGGAAAGAAGATACACACACACTATTATTGGGTTGCTACTGGTACGGATAAGAATGCCGCACTGGTAATGAAAGTTGCACTGCGTGCGCAGCTTCAATTCTCCTGAAAGCGCGTGCACACGTCCCAGCATGTTTTTCCTTCTGCGTAGGAAGCAAAATCTCACGAGGGGATGTACGCACATGCGAGATTTCGACAATTTTTTGCCCCTGTGCATGCACGGAAGCAAAAAAAATTCCACCAAAATCTTGCACGTGCATCCTCTTGCAAAATTTTGCTTTCTGTGCATGCGCAGAAGCAAAAACACACCAGGACACGCATGCGTGCATGCAGGAGAAGTAAAGCTGTGCGCGCAGCACACCAATAGCAGCAGGGATGGGAATCTGCCCCTGACACACACACACACATACAATACATACGTATTCTAGCTGCTGTTAGGAGATGTAGAATTATATATCTTTCCTCTTTTATAATTTTCTATCTAAAATGCTCCAGTTTTAAGGGAATAGTTTGTGCTGTGATTTATTCAAGACAATTTTTTATCTTTATTCCAAAAAATTTTCACTTTGGGTAAGCCCACCATAAATTTATTTCCTATACCATTCTTTTCATTTCTAACATTTAGGCGAGAGTTTTGGAAGCATTCCGACCAGTCGCGAAAGGAAGGAAGGTGCCATCGGTAGAATATTTTATACAAGTTTTCCTTATAGGATATTGCCAGCATTGATTTGTAATTTATGTTCCAATTTTCCCCCATTCAGTTAAATTTAACCAAAGTTTGGGGCCCATGCAATCATTGAGCTTTTTACCTCTTCATCTATCATATTGTATTGCAGTAGAAAATTTTATAATTTAGATATCAATTTTTCATCTGTACTCAGGATGTATCCAGTTATTATTATTATTAAAATGCATTCCTCCTGCTGCCCTAAAAACCTCAGAAGAACTATCCTGCTTTTTACAGGCAGCTTCAGACAGAATTCAGTGTAATAATTTTGTCTTGTTATATGTATATAACTATGCTATCTTTTCCAGAAGATGTCATCCAAAGGAGGTTGAAAGATTAAAATATTTATTAAAGAGTAGAGCAAAGGCTTTGAAAATACCCATCAATAGTAAATATCTGCTCTGTGGGCTGTTTGGGAACAGTGTGCTCATATAAAGATACATTTTGGAAAGATAAATTTAGAAACTCTATTATGAACAGTATTTCTAGAATTTCATCACTATTAGAGTAATAACTATGAAAATTACTAGCTACTGTGCCAAGTACAATTTTATGCTTTCATCATATTTCATTGTCTTATTTGACAAACTCCCATCCGACAGAACAAACTGCAACGCTCTCTACATGGGGCTTCCTTTGAAAAGTGTTCAGAAACTTCAGATCATGCAGAATGCGGCCGCGAGAGCCATCGTGGGGCTTCCCAGATTCGCCCACGTTTCTACAACACTCCGTGGCCTGCAATGGCTGCCGATCAGTTTCCGGTCACAATTCAAAGTGTGGGTTGTGACCTTTAAAGCCCTACATGGCACTGGACCAGAGTACCTCCAGAACCACCTGCTACCGCACGAATCCCAGCGACCGATAAGGTCCCACAGAGTGGGCCTTCTCCAGGTCCCATTGACTGAACAATGTCATTTGGCGGGCCCCAGGGGAAGAGCCTTCTCTATGGCAGCCCTGGCCCTCTGGAATCAACTCCCCCCCCCCGGAGATTAGAACTGCCCCCACCCTCCTTGTCTTTCGTAAACTACTCAAGACCCACCTATATCGCCAGGCCTGGGGGAACTGAGACACCTTCCCCAGGCTTTCATACTTTATGTTTGGTATGTATGTGTTGTTTGGTTTTAAAAGATAGGGTTTTATATGTCTTTTTTTCTTTTAATATTAGATTTGTTCCACTGTAACATTGTTTTTATTATTGTTGGGAGCCTCCCCGAGTCTTCAGAGAGGGGCGGCATACAAATCTAATAAATTATTATTATTATTATTATTATTATTATTATTATTAAAACCACAGATTCTCGTGCTCGTTTAAAAGATATCTTCAATTTTGTGATTTTTGGAAACTTTTTCTAGCCAGCTAGCTTTCTTTGTTGCACTACTTGGACCATATCATTTAACAACGGGAGCCTACATTGAGGATATGTGAAAATAATTTTATTCTACCTAGATTGGGACTCTAATCTTTGTGAGGACCTCTCCTCTGTCTGTGTTAGGAAATTCTGCCTAGAATGGTCGAGGCGGATATTACAGGATACCTAAAATTATCCCTTATTGTAAAGACAGTGTACTTTGTTTCAGTTCTATTTTTGCCAGATGAGAGATTTTATATTTCTTAAAATGCATTGTTTCCCTTGTTTCTTCATCCTAAATGCCTTTTGGAGATCTGTATTGTAACTAACACCAGTTCAACATTTGACAGAAAGCAATTTGTCTACAGAATGGTCCCACATTTCCTCCAAAACTGCAGAAATTGATTTAAGACAAGCCACTTTCTATTTCCTCCCCTCCTGTTCTGTGCATGACCCTCGGATTGAAATCCCCGACTCAAAAATCCTTTATTTTATGAACAAATCAAACTCTTTATTGACATAAGTGCACATAACAAAAAGCAGCTTTTAAACGGTCAAGAAGAAGGGAGTATTTTCTCTTTAGAGCTAAATGTCAACAATGTCCGGGAAAGGCGGCCTAATCAGCATTCCTGGGTAACATAGTCCATTTATCATTTAAGCATATGAATTTTGCTCAGCGGAGTCCTGGCAACAAGCATCCAGCAGAGAAATGAGGTTTTTTTGTGGCAGAAAACATGGTTTTAAAGCCTTGTTCAAACGCACCCCCAATCTCACATCTCTTCCATTGAATGGCGTTGAATCCCCACACTCAATTTCCCAAGATCCTTTGCCTTCATACTCCCGGAAGTGACATCACACCACAAAGAGGCTAAGTCAATACAGTAATACCTTTTACTATGCAACTCCTCTTGCCTTCTGAGCAATCTTCTATAGCAAGGGTCTATCCACTGACTTTCTACTCTAATGTCTTCCTCATCCTCTAACTGGGACCACTCCTTCATTGTCATATCAGCCCCCTCTAGTGGTTCCTCAAGCTCACTCAGGTCACTCCCCCCCGGTCCAGGATATCTAGAAGCGGCCCTGTACTGAGGTACAATGATGGATCAAAGGCTCCCCGATTTTGCAGAATAGTCTGCAAAAGTGAAACTACCAAACAACATTTCATCAAGATCATGAACACCATCACCAGAAATAACACCAAATATAACAAACTCAGATCCAGACCAGATCTAACTCTACTTCAATGCATCCGCTCTCGTGAACTACGGGCCGAACTTAAGCAACGTCGTGATCATAGCAAAACTAACCTATACATAGACTACCGCTCTGAATGCATCAGAACCAAAACCCACAACCCTCCCTTCATCTCCCAACCCACCGCCCTTCCTCAGCCATCCTACACTTCTCTACCTACCATCCCTCACCAACAAATGGACATCCCCAGCACTTCCAACAAAGAATAGGAAAGCATGCCCCTTACTACCTCAATTCAATCCAACTTCAACTCAACTCAATCCAATTTCATTCCTGAACACAAATTCAATCTCAAATGTAAACTAATCAATGCAAGAAGTATTATAAACAAGTTGTCTGAATTCCTCCTCCTACTTGACACTAATATAGTTGACATAATCTTTGTTTGTGAAACATGGCTGAATACATCCTATCCTGACTCCATCATCACACCAAGTAACTACCTTGTTTTCCGGTCTGACCATGAACTCCGCAGAGAAGGTGGTGTAGCTATATTCTCTAAAAATTCACTCAATCTAAAAAACATCCAAGTTGCACATGATCTTATCCTTCCTGAAACCATAATATGTGATCTTTCCCTCAACACCACACTCCACTTCCTGCTTTGCTACAGAGCTCCAGATTACAACATTACTCATGCAACAAAACGAACCTCTCTACTCACGTGGGCAACCTCCTGCCCCTATCCCATTATATTCCTTGGTGACCTCAACCTACCACACATCAACTGGACCCTAAATGAATGCTCCACAGTACCTATACATACTGCCCTTTACAACGCCGTCACCAACTTGGGACTTGAACAATTAGTATCAAACAATACTAGACTCAATAGCTGTCTTGACCTCATATTCTGTAATAGCAAAAGCGCTATCTATGGACTGCATATAAAAGAACCCTTCTCCAACAACGATCACAGTATGATTAACTTCAACCTCAATCTACACCATTCTAACACTCACCTAAATAATGTGACAACTAAGTACAATTTTAGGAAAGCCAACTATGAACTCATTGATGCCAATCTCTCAATTCTCAACTGGCAATCTTTGTTCTCCAACTGCAACACCATTGATGATCTCTACAACACGTTCTTACTCCAAATTAAAAGACTTATCGGACTACATGTGCCACTCACTTCATCCAGAGGTAAAAGAAAACTTACCTGTCTTGATAAAGAAACTACAAACCAAAAAAAGATCTCTCTGGCATAAAAGCAAAAAAGGCCAAGTAACCAACTTCAAAAGCCGCTAAAAAAGCATATGCCAGCAAATAAAAGCAGAATGTCTCAACTATCACAGCAAACAAGAGGAAAACCTCCTTCGCACCAAATCTAACCGAGCCTTCTACAACTTCGTCAACAACAAACTCAATGACTCTAGACCTATACCACCTCTCGTAGGACCCAACAACAAAGAATACCAAGATGATCCATCCAAAGCTAACCTCTTCAACTCTTTCTTTGGCTCTGTCTTTGTTAACAGTAATGGCTCATCCCCCATCTTTGCAAATCGCACCTCAAACTCTCTCAACAACCTAACCCAAATCGACTTCACTGTAGACCGCATTGAAAAAGCAATCCGTGACCTCAAACCTTCCCTATCAGTCGGACCAGACAGTCTTTGTGCATACTTCCTAACAAAGCTTTCTTCTGCTATCGCTGAACCTCTAAGCATTATCTTCCAAAAATCCTTCAGGACCAGCACATACCCCAAGCTATGGTCAAAAGCAATAGTCATCCCCATCTTCAAAAAAGGAGACCCTTCTCTCGTTGACAACTACAGACCAATATCACTATGCTGCGTCTCATGTAAAATCATGGAATCAATTATAAATCAATCAATTACCCTTTACTTAGAATCTAATAACTTACTCTCTAACAAACAATTTGGATTCAGAAAGAAATTATCCTGCAACCTACAACTACTTCACTGCAAAAACATTTGGACTACCCACTTAGATCAAGAAAAATCCATTGAGTGCACTGGTCACAGAGGTAATCCTCGACTTCTGTTCTGACCCCAATGGGGCCAACATTTCTATTTCCTGAGTAAGACAGTTATTAAGTGAGTTCTGCCTCAATTTACCACCCTTCTTGCCACAGTCGTTAAGTGAATCCCTGCAGTTGTTTGTCAAAAGATCCCAAAAGATGTTCACATAACCCTGGGACATTGCCACCATCATAACTACATTATCAAGTATCCAAAGTTTGATCCAATAACCCCTTAATTTTTCTAACAAAGTCCTTCCTTCCTAGAAGGAAGAATAGAAAGAATAAAATGGAAAAGGGGATTAAAAGGGGATACAAAAAAAGAAAAAAGAAAAAGGGTTCAGTTCAAAGTTTAGCTCAAATTAAAGAAATTGGAGTTTGAGAAGGGTTGATTAAGCCTGGAGTATTGTTTTGTTTGCTCTTTTTTAACTTTAATTATTTTTTCTATTTAGATATATGAATTTAGGAATTGCTGATCTGTTTTAATAAAGTTAGAAGTATTGATTATAATAAGATATATAGTAGGTGATACTGATTTGGATTAATGCATAAATGGAATTGAATTTAGAATTGTTGGGGAGATGAATGATGTTAATGATTTTTAATTGATTGAAAATAGAGAATATTTAGATTTTTTCCTTTTTTTCTTTTCTCAAATTGACTGAAATTTAAGATTAATAATTAAGAAATGTAGATAAGTATTAATTGGCTAAATGTTAGATGGTCTGAAATAATTTTAAAATTTGGGATTAGGTAAATGTGCTATTTGGGGGAAGAATTCTGAAATTCGTATATACTTATGTCTTGTTTTTAATTTTTTTTTGTTAACATCTGATTGGCTATATAAGGTTTTATTGGTTTATAGAAAAATGTATAAAGAAAGAAGAAAGCACTGGCATAATGGTTAATAAATTAGAAATATAATTGGTGTACTTTTTGAAAGAACATTAAGGAGGGAATTTAATTAAAATAAAATGTAATTGGATGACAAAATTAGAAAAAAACACACTTGCAACTTTTTTGATGATTGATATTAGTTACTAACAAAATACCACATTTTATTCATGGAAAATTAGATGATACATTGTATTGTTTGCATGTATGTTGAGAGAGAGAAAAAATTACCCCCCAAAGTCCTTCCTTCCTCTGTTCCTCCATTCATTTCCTTCTCCTTCCTTCCTTCCTTCCTTCCTTCCCTCCCTCCTTCCTTCCTTCCTCTCCACCTCTCTTTCCCTCCCTCTCTTTCCCTTTTCTTTCTCTCTCTCTCTCTTTTCCCTCTTTTCCCTCTCTCCCATTCTCTCCCTCCAGGTCTACTTTCATTTCTGTGTACTTATCCCACTCCCCCCTTCTCTCTCTCATTTGTTTCTCCTGCCTTTTTGCTCTCATTTCTCTCACTTTCATTTCTGTTTTTCTCTCTCTTTCCTCTTCCTCTCCCTTTTTCTTTCGTTCCCTTCTCTCTCTCATTTGTTTCCCTCTACTCCCTCTCTCATCCTCTCTCACCCTTGCCAAAAAGAAACAGTGAAGGGAGGATCGGCAGGAGTGGGTGTGGTCCAGATAGCTGGAGCAGCCGGGTGGTGTGGGCTGTGACCAACGGGGGGCGTGGAGAAATGACAGAGGGAATTCAACTCTGTGTTAAATCTAGTGCAATACTGACTATATAAACAAACTTACTATATAGAAGTACTTACTGTGACATCATTAACTGTCAGGGATTAGCTCAATCCTAGGTGATATTCCATTATATTACTATATAAGGTAAAAGAAGGAGGTAAGAATGTTGAATGCTGAGCCATAGGTTGTAATCTGCAATCTGATTGGGCCAAAGCATTATAAAATACAAAGCAACTTTGCAATGGTTTTTAGTTGTTAGCTGTTGCTGTTGTTGGTTATAATGTTGTTAGTTGGCTGGCTGGAGCAGTTTGAGCATGAATTAAATACTGAGTTAGAGCTGAGACGGAGAAACCTGGATTGGTTTAATAATAATAATAATTTATTAGATTTGTATGCCGCCCCTCTCCGAAGACTCGGGGCGTCTCACATCAATAATAAAAAACAATATAACAGTGAACAAATCTAATATTAAAAGAAAAAGATATATAAAACCCCAGCTATTAAAACCATACAACACATACATACCAAACATAAAATATAAAAGCCTGGGGGAGGTGTCTCAGTGCCCCCATGCCTGGCGATATAGGTGGGTCTTGAGTAGCTTACGAAAGACAAGGAGGGTGGGGGCCGTTCTAATCTCTTGGGGGAGTTGATTCCAGAGGGCCGGGGCCACCACAGAGAAGGCTCTTCCCCTGGGGCCCACCAAACGACATTGTTTGGTCGATGGGACCCAGAGAAGGCCAACTCTGTGGGACCATATCGGCCGCTGGGATTCGTGCGGTAGAAGGTATTCTGGTCCAATGCCATGTAGGGCTTTAAAGGTCATTACCAACACTTTGAATTGTGACCAGAAACTGATCGACAGCCAGTGCAGGCCACAGAGTGTTGTAGAACAGTTTAGTATCTATGTGTAAGTTTTACTGCACATAGATAGAGTAAAGTTTATTCCTGTAAATAGAAGACTAGGACTGAAGACATTTTGCTTGAACTGAAGAGTAAAACTGTTTACTACTGTTTTTCTACAAAAGTGTCTTTGTTATTTCTCTGCACTGGTTCCTAAATTGCCACAATATAAATTCTGATAGCTTGTCAAGTCCTACTGCGTAGCTCTGTATATCCCGACATCACATTTAAAACTGTTTATATGTTTATAAAAACAACCTACATTATCTTCCTTTCTGGTGGTAAAGAAATATTTGTCTTAGATGCACCATTAACACCATGTCTGGTAATTAGAAATGATATCAATTCTTTCGTTTCTATCGGATTCCAGAACAATGGTACTGCTGGGCTTTTTGAGCTACTCTGTGGTAGATTAAGGTGGGCAAACACACTCCTGTTTTACTCAGTGTCTTTGTGACTGAGGATACGTTCTCACAGCTTCAGCATCTGTGCCAACTACAGCTTTTTCTGAAGTCATCCTTGGCCATAGTCAGAATTGTCACAACTGTTTTGAAAAGGATTATCTTTTCAAAGTACTTTAATTGATCATATGATTACTCTGTTACCTAGCTATATTTTACCGATTTATTTCTGGGGACACTTGGAGGAACTTATTATAACCTTTTAATATATAAATATTTTGAATCTGGGATATTTTAAAAACAATATACTTCTTCATGATCTTGCCTAGTCACTGAGATCAATGTTCTGTTCTGTT